>NC_056440.1:46598106-46898106 GCF_018296145.1 Oncorhynchus tshawytscha | reverse complement strand
ATGTCAAGCAAAGAGGCACTGAGTTTGAAGGTAGGCCTTGAAATACATCCACAGGTACACCTCCAATTGACTCAAATGATGTCAATTAGCCTATCAGAAGCTTCTAAAGCCATGATATCATTTTGTGGAATTTTCCAAGCTGTTTAAAGGCACAGTCAACTTAGTATATGTAAACTTCTGACCCACTGGAATTGTGATACAGTGAATTATAAGTGAAATAATCTGTCTGTAAACGATTGTTGGAAAAATTGCTTGTGTTATGCACAAAGTAGATGTCCTAACCGACTTTCCAAAACTATAGTTTGTTAACTAGAAATTTGTGGAGTGGTTCAAAAACGAGTTTTAATGACTCCAACCTAAGTGTATGTAAACTTCCGACTTCAACTGTATGTGCTTTTGCCACATTATATTCAAATGTTTATTACTACAAAGTTCAAATTTACACTCCCTTTAATAATAAACACGCCCTTTAATAGAAAAAGTCCCTTTAATAGTTTTACATCATTAAAGAAATTCAATGCATTTTCAGCTATGGTTTTGCACTAACCTTTCAATTGAACTTGTCTATTTATCAATGAAAGATGCACAACAAAGTTTTTCAGCAGTTTTTACAATGATACATCGCCGACCCAGAATACAATGGGTTTTTAACATCTTAATTGAAAACTAATGCAATCAGCATGTTCTTCAAAAGGGAGAATTAGGATTGTCATTTATGGGAATAGATTCGGAAATTAATTAGCTCTTCTAATTCTCTGGACAGCAGACGGCACAGTGTGAGTGGAACAAGGGGGGACAGCACCAGTGGATGAACCCATGTAAGCACGGGGAAGAGAGAGACTGGGAGAAACAGTTGCCATGGTCTCTCAGATAGCAACTTGGAGGCCTCTGTAGTGCAAGCGTTCTCGTTAAATTTTACAATGCACTTAACCTTATTGTCTCTAGATAGTACCAAGCTGTAGAAAATGATTTTAAATTAGATTGCGGCCAGTGCGAGTGGCCTTGGTTAAAAGTGTCAGTTTTAGGGAAAAATAAGTAGCTAAGTGGTTTACAAATATATCCATTTTTTTACAGGCTTTGCCTGTCCAAGGCCTAAGGAATGCAACAGCCTCAAAGGTCCTTCGTGTTGTTGGCAGCAAAGTCTTTTTTACGTGCAGAGAATGCAGGATTTTTTTGTCTTTGATGACCCTTTACCACAGAAAAAGTGTGTCTCTGCCTCTGTGTGTGTGTTTGCATACGTGTGCAAGGATTGACATGCGTCTTTAGTGGCCTGCTATTTTGGTCTGTTCGAGCCAGCCAGCCCCCTGCCTATCTTACTGTATGTGGGCCAGTCAACCATGGTGGTTCAAGGAGATGGAGAGACTGACAAGAGCGGTGACAGAGCAGCAAATGATGAAAGGCACCATGGTGGCAGAGCTTTAAAAGCACATCATAAAATGATTGGGTGAAAAGCTAGACAGACTCCCCAGATAGCCTCTCTTAAGAAAGTGGAGCGGGTTGGAGAGAGGGAATAAAAGTTGCAGGGAATCTATCATGTCCTGTCCAAATGTTAGTCTGCGCCGCCTGCCCGCTGCCTCCCATTGGACTGAGGAGAGGGGCAAGGTTATTTTTTGCAACTCCCTGAACTTGTCAGAACATATACAGCTTTGACTGTCTGTCTGTACCAAGAGAACGCCGTCTCTGAGGAATATTAGATTAATCTGTCACTGTATGCCTCTGCTCTGATTTAGATGACTTGGCTCACAGAGCGCATGAATTCCATGTCTCTCTATACTGTAGTAACAGACTCTTTGTACGTTTGTCTTATGCTAATATAATTCCTTACATGTGTAACAGGTAATCCTCATACATGATAATTACTAGCCAGACATTGCAAACAGAAAACGAAAGGGAGCGATCGAACACTTAATTCAAAGCCAAACCTGTACTGGCACGGTGTTACACAGTACTTAAACCTATCCAAAACTCAAAAGTATTACCTTCATTGAAACTAACCTCCAATACACCATTAGCGGTAATAACATCAGTATACAGTGCATTCGGAAAGTATCCAGATCCCTTGCCTTTTGCCACATATTGTTACGTTACAGCCTTATTCTAAAATATACAAAATAAAAATCTTCACTTGACATGCAATACCGCATAATGACAAAGCAAAATTATTCTAATTTAAAAACAGAACCTTATTTACATAAGTATTCCGACCCTTGGCTATGAGACTCGAAAATTGAGCTCAGGTGTGTCCTGTTTCCATTGACCATCTTCCAGATGTTTCTACACCTTCATTGGAGTCCACCTGTGGTAAATGAAATTGATTGGACATGATTTGGAAAGGCACACACCTGTCTATGTAATGTCCCACAGTTGACCGTGCATGTCAGAGCAAAAGCCAAGCCATGAGGTCGAAGCAATTATCCGTAGAGACAGGATTGTGTTGAAGCACAGATCTGGGGAAGGGTACCAAAAAAAAATGTCTGCAGCATTGAAGGTCCAAGAACACAGTGGCCTCCATCATTCTTAAATGGAAGCTTTTTAGAACCATCAAGAGTCTTCCTAGAGCTGGCCTCCTGGCCAAACTGAGCAATCGGGGGAGAAGGGCCTTGGTCAGGGAATGGACCAAGAACCCGATGGTCACTCTGACAGAGCTCCAGAGTTCCTCTGTGAAGATGGGAGAACCTTCCAGATAGATGGTAAAGTGGCCATACGGAAGCCACGCCTCAAGTAAAAGGCACATGACAGCCTGCTTGGAGTTTGACAAAAAAACACCTAAAGACTCTGACCATGAGAAACAAGATTCTCTGATTCTCTGACCTTGATTGAACTCTTTGGCCTGAATGCCAAGCGTCACGTCTTGAAGAAACCTGGCACTATCCCAACTGTGAAGCATGGTGGTGGCAGTATCATGCTGTGGGGATGTTTTTCAGCGGCAAGGACTTTGAGACTAGTCAGGATCGAGGGAAAGATGAACAAAGCAAAGTACAGAGAGATCCTTGATGAAAACCTGCTCCAGAGTACTCAGGACCTCCAGACTAGGGCGAAGGTTCACCTTCTAACAGGACAGCGAACCTAAGCACACAGCCAAGACAATGCAGGAGTGGCCCAGCCAGAGCCCGGACTTGAACCTGATCGAACATCTCTGGAGAGACCTGAAAATAGCTGTGCAGCAACACTCCCCATCAAACCTGACAGCTTGAGAGGATCTGCGGAGACGAGTGGGCAAAACTCCCCAAATACAGGTGTGCCAAGCTTGTAGAGTCATACCCAAGAAGACTCAAGGCTGTAATCACTGTCAAAGTTGTTTCAACAAAGTACTGAGTAAAGGGTCTGAATACTTATGTAAATGTGGTGGTGCTTTTAAAAAAAACATTTGCAAACATTTCTAAAAACCTGTTTTTGCTTTGTCATTATGGGCTATTGCGCGCACGTGTGTGTGTAGATTAATGGATTTTAAAAAACAAAACAATTTTAATACATTTTAGAATAAGGCTGTAACGTAACAAACATTTTATGGAGTAAGTCAAGGGGTCTGAAATCTTTCCCAATGCACTGTATATGCAGCAACTAACACAGCTATAATTCAGGAACGTAACGTTACATTTGCTAGACCGTGATCTCAACAATTAAGAGTTTGAAGCAAACCCCGGATCAGCAAACGCCAGGGGAGTATCACATAAGGAGGGCTGAGAGAAACAAGGACAGAAGGCAGAAGAGTGAAGCTGTTAGAGAGATGAGAAATCAAACATAAGCCTCATTTACTTCTACTCTCTATATGTCTGCGTGCGTGCGCAGGAATACCTCCGAGGATGGGGGCAGCGAGAATAGAATAGATTGTGTGGACTAGATGTACTACACATGAAGAATTACAACGCAGAAGATTATATAAGACAAATATCCCCGTTATTGCTCCAGATTCAAAATGTTGGAAGATTGTCTTGTGTTCTCTTATCGGACTTGGAATTGCGGTCTGGATCCTTAATCAGACTGGTAGCTGGTCAAGACCTTCTCCTTCAGGGACCATGTTTAACCCACACTGTAAATCTGTATCCTAAATGGCACCCTATTCCCTTTATAGTGCACTACTAATTAAAACATCATAAATGATCTATAAATACATATTCTCTGGGATGGAACACAAGGGAGAAGTATGACTCTTATTGTAAGGCCATTTAAATGACTTCACATTCATATGTATGTGTATAGTATAGAGCTCATGAGAATAAAATGGATTCTTCTCTTTAAGCCGGAGTGTTTCATGCCAAGGGAGACGTATTAGTCTACATGCTGTAGGAGGGGAGCTTAAGTTAAATAGGATCGTAAGTGAGAATTTGTGTAAATATGTACAGGATTAGGCTAACGCTCATGTTAGCATCAAAAACACACCAAGCATTACCTTGACTGAGAAGTCATTTAGAACTAACTTCCAAGACACCATTAGCGATAATAACAACATCACCGAACAGATATGCAACAATTAACAGGGCTATAATTCAGGAACGTGATGTTACATTAGTTAGACTACGATCTCGACCAAAGAGAGAATACATTTGTAGTCGTGGACTTGTAATGGTACCAGAAACATCTCTTTGCAGGGTCATGTAGCCTACATTGTTCTAACCTTCAACCAGACCAAAATGCCTCAGTATGGTTGTTATGTAATACTATGTATTTTTTCCCCTATGCAAAGTCTCACATCCCAAGATGGCTAATGTACGCCAATGCTATTTTTTGCTTTTTCCATCCGTAGCCTGAGGCAAGGACACATTTCTCTCATCATTGGTCAGAGGATGATGAAGTGTTAATTGATGCATGGTCTCGCCATGTGGTACCTGGACCAGAGAGAGGGTGCCCACTGGCAGGGGCTGTCGTTCAGCACAGCACCAAGGGACATGCATTCCTGACACGTGCGCACGCACGTGTAATGCATACAATCAATCACTCACACACACACACGCATGTATGTAATGCGTACACTCTCTCACACACACCACACACACACCGCACACACACCCTCTGTTGTGGGGTAGGCCAACTCATGCCCCTGCAGCTGGACAGATTCAGGACACCTCCGGTTCATTAGTCAAAGCAAAGTAGGGTAGGTGCTGCATGAGAACAACTCCCTCCACCTGGATCCTCTCCTCTGCCAGTGCAGAATCCCCAGGCCTATGCTCTCTAGCTACACTCCTCTCCTTCGGCCTGCTGTTCATGCTTCTCCAGTTAGACTGGGGAGAGCGACAGCAGATTGGCGTTTTCCATGTTACCACATGCACGTCTGGTTTAATATTCCAGTTTATGGATGCAGAGACGGAGCCTCTGAGTTTGATCTAAAACAATTTACTCCCAACATTAATGAAAGCAGAGAAACATGCATATTGATGAGGGTATTTTTCGGAATCTGCACATTCCGGATATCCTTGAGGCACATAGTACGAATATTCTGTCGACAAATATGGCAGATGAATATTCAGTGCTAACATGAAATCTGATAAGCATAAATTGGCTGTGTTCTTTCTTCATGCGGTCTTCTGAGCGAGGCGGGCCACCCACACACACACACACACACACTCTTGTTTCGGTTGTATGTGCGTGCCAGACTCGAAGCAAAGTGACCTGAGCTTCTGTCTCAGAACAGCGCTTGTTGTGTGAGATCTTGCTTCGTGCCCTTAAAGAGGCCAGTCAACCATGAGAATGACCCAGTTGGAATTGTTTTACTTGAATGTTCTCAGAAACTGGTATTTTTTATTTGTCAAATAATATGACGTAAGCCTGGTCCCAGATCTGTTTGTACCTTAATGCCACTTCTCGTCACACCAAACATAATGGCACATAAAGGCTGGTACCCAGGCCCATCAGTTGGCCTTCAGTGTGGTAGTATCTGTCAAACCTGAGGGTATATTCCACCCCTTGTGTCAGGCAGCACTCCCATGTCCAAACATCAACGTGTTGTCTGTCAGTGCTATGATGCCAATGTATCCGTTTCTGCCATGTTGTCCTCTCAGTATCAGTCACCAGAATGCCCTCGGAAAATGGCTGACAGAGATGGCCATTAAAGCTGTGTGTGTGCATGCGTACCCTGAGAGACTGAGATGGGACTTTGGAACAGCCAGCCTCTCCCTCAGCCCCTGTGCAGGCTGTCAGAGGATACAATGGGAGTAATTAACGAGAGCCTCAGTCTCCTCCCTCATCCCTCGCCCCTCGCCCCTCCAGCCTTCAATGGGACTGACACAAGACTGGCAGTGCTGGCCCGAGCTGTCAAGGCCCCCAAGGTGAGGGAGACATGAGACAGGCAGGCATCTGTCCGTCGGGGCAGCAGCCCTCACTCCAACCACCGTTCCCAGAAGTGGCATGTGACAGCTCCACTCCAGAGGCCCATGAAGGACTTGACCACTTCTCCTCCCTCTCTCTCTCTCTCTCTCTCCTTGAGCACATGGTGGACTCTCATCAAACATACATAATTACCAAAACATGGTGCAAGTTTTACCCTATCCATCTACAAAGACAGAGAGAAAGTTCTGGTCTGACTGATGAATCTTGCAATATAAAAATGTAACATCCAGAGAGAATGTATAGCGCTATGTTGTAAGATGTAGGCTAATAAAGTCTAACTTGGGCTTTTTTTTATACAAAAGATTAAATGATTCCGAATAAAAATACTTAATTAAAACATTATTAGAGAAGCAACGTTTGCAAACTCATTTTTCTTAACACTCATTTGGAAAGCTTCTGGTTTAAGGGCTATATCTGAATGTATTTATTTTTTATTCCACCTTTATTTAACCAGGTAAGCTAGTTGAGAACACGTTATCATTTACAACTGCGACCTGGCCAAGATAAAGCAAAGCAGTGCGACACAAACAACAACACAGAGTTCCACATGGAAAAAACAAGCGTAAAGTCAATAACACAATAGAAAAAATAAAGTCTATATACAGTGTGTGCAAATGGCATGAGGAGGTAAGGCAATAAATAGGCCATTGTAGCGAAGTAATTACAGTTTAGCAAATTAACACTGGAATGATAGATGAGCAGATGGTGATGTGCAAGTAGAAATATTGGTGTGCAGAAAAGTAAATAAAAAGAGTATGGGGATGAGGTAGGTAGATTGGGTGGGCTATTTACAGATGGGCTGTGTCCAGCTGCAGCGATCAGTTAGCAGCTCAGATAGCTGATGTTTAAAGTTAGTGAGGGAAATATAACTCTCCAGCTTCAGTTATTTTTGCAATTCGTTCCAGTCCAGAATTAGGTTCTGGAGGTGGTTGTTTTTTACCCTGGTACTTTTTGACCATGTACACAGGTACAAGATCTGCATTTGCATGTCTGTACTCAAAGGTTCCGCAGGTGTGGTGAGCTTAGCAGTGTTTTATCCTACATACTCCACAACACCTGCACTTCTAGTGTTAACTGTTGTGGAGCTTGATGCTTGGGTCCATTGTGGACATGAACAACCCTTCCTGCCAATATCAGGGTGTAGGGTGAAGTTGCCTCTAGACCCTGATCTTGGGTCTTTTTCATTTATTTTTATTTAACCTTTTATTTAACTAGACAAGTCAGTTAAGAACAAATTCTTATTTACAATGACGGCCTACTCCAGAAAACCCAGGCAACGTAGTGCCTATTGTGTGCCGACCTATAGGACTCTCAATCACGGCCGGATGTGATACAGCCTGGATTCGAACCAGGTACTATAGTGATACCTCGGGAGCCCAACCTTTGTCATATTCCTCACTAATGTTTAAGGTTAGGATTGGGGAAGCAGTCTGGTTGGTGTGATCATCGACTGAGGAGTTTGTCATTGTGCAGTTTCACACCTGCCAGAAAAACAACCAGCCAATGGGTTGAGTAGTAGGTCAATGCACTGATCTGGGTGCAGCCCTAAGCGAAGCACTGCCATGACAAAATAGGAAAATGACAGTTTGCTCAACAAGTCTAAAGAGACAACTGTTCTCATAGCTCTTGTCCAGGGCGGTAGCGTGTTTTCTTTACTAACCTCTACTTAGAGTAACATGCTAAGGCCCTGGACCAGAGCTACTGTTCTCACAAACCACCATCCTGTGGCCTTTTACAACGTTTTGTATTTTATTATCATCGGTGTCCATTCTATTTATTTCTCAAAATGGTATAGCAAACTTGCCAACCTTTTGTCTGTCTTCTATCTAAAACTTATAGGCTATGTCTCACTGTTACAGGTTGTGTGTGTGTGTGTGTGTGTGTGTGTGTGTGTGTGTGTGTGGTACAATATATTCTGTTGGAACTCTTGTCAACACAGTGTCGTGTACATCCAGTCAGTCTTTTTTGACACATGAGTGGGTAGCTAGCTAGCTGCACTCCCTCTCTCCTCTCGCTGGCTGTTTTTGAACAGGAGTAAAGAGCAGTCAAGCATCGCAGCTGCTTTCTGGATGTGACACGTTGGCAGCTGGAACATTGTTATCAGACTCCAAAGACATCTGCCATACTATTTGATGGAAATTCCATTTATGAGTGGCTTTTCTTCTCCTCGCCTCCTTTTTTTCCTCCTCTTGATATTTTTTCTTATTGTTTATCCAGGTCCTGTGCTGTCGGGGAGAACAAGATGGGCCCAGTAAAGTATCTTATCGGCTGCAGAGCTGACAGCTGCGTGAGGGGTGCTGCAGTAGGTGCCGGGTAGCTTTGATGTACATGGAGCTTTGCCTCCCATCATCTTTGCGCTCCATCAGTCCTCATCATTGTGCTACCAACTTCCAGACCTCTCTCTCTTTCTGCCTCACCTCTAAACACGTGATTTCACCAACTGGAGGAGCCTTCCTCTTCTCGCTTCCTCTTGTAAACGTTGCTCTCCTTACAGTCCTAGGGCTCAATTAAATCAAGTTTGCATTACGTTACTGTATTCACGCAGTAGCTCTCCTCCATCCTTTAGTGTCCACCCTGAGATTGGAAGGTTGGGGTTTGATCGGCGGCAAAGTCATACCATAAACTCTTTAAATGGGACCCGAAGACTCTCTTTTTGGCAGGCAGCATTAAGGAAATTGACTAGGGTTAAGGCCCTGCGATAGACAAGCATTGTTGTACATCAACCTGCAAAGAAAATAAATAGACTTGGTTTTGGGTACTGTAAAACTCTACTGCTACCATGTAGTCTCCTGTAGAAGTGACACTGTAAACATTGCTGAAGACATGGTGGACCAGTGACGGACAGTGAGGTGACATAGGGCAGGCTGCAAGCCGCCTCTGTCAGGACCAATGATCGTCTGTTTCTCCCCTGGCTGTCACACCTTATTCTACTCTGTCTACACTTGTGTCTGGGAACGCTTAGTTGCGTAATCACTACAGAGATCAAGGACACTGATTGTACCGCAGCTGGCTCAAGCCTCTGCACCGTGAGTTCTCTCTTCATTTGTTGTACAATACCGAGAGACAGGCACGACAAAAGCCAGAACTCTCGACAGTCCTTTAATACAATGTTTGGGGTTTGTTTTGCTAGTTCATTGTGTGTTGATCTGGAAAACTGCTTTTAGTTGTGGGTGGAAAAGGGGCAGTTCATGTCCATCCACTTTGCAGGGTTTTTCAAGCGAGGGGGGGGGCATCAAAAGTAACTCCTCATTTTTTTGAGCTTCTCACTGTCTTTCCTGCTCTTTGTCGCAGTGTGTCCCATGTGGTGTGTCCCAATGCACAAGCCTTAAGATATCTGGTTTTAGGGAACACATGAATGACTGCTGGGCCCAGCTGGTCTGTGGCATCAGTGTTTTCCACTTCATAAATTGCCTACACTTGTTTTAATTTAAAGAATAGGGAACATTAACAAATATTTCTGCAGAGGCGCACACGTTGAATATGCTAGAACTTACTCTTCCTCTGCCAACAAAATTAGTAACAAACAGAAAATCAGACAACCCCATAGTAGAATAGATTACGTATTTACCTAGTCAGCTTGTTGTGCAAGATAAATATTCCTCTCGAGGCACATTCAAGTTACGAGTGCCAATATTGGAGAAACGGTCATTCTGACAAGTAGTCAATGCACACCAATTCTTAATGCAATCGTGGGGAAAACACTTTTGACAGCAGATTTGATGGCATTTGTTAAGAGGGGGATCCCAGCTTTCCAGTGCTACGGTGTTTATTTCAAGCGTGGTTTGGGCGCAGCTGCGCAGCAGAGCTCTTAAAGGGGCGATGTTGTTTTTAAAGGGCAATGACTTACTTTTCTCGATCAAATAATTCCTAATTATCATTTTTTAATAATTATTAATACATAATTAAACAGATTGAAGGTTCTAAACTCTAATGATACGTATATGGTTTTATTACAGATACTTATATAGGCCTACTGATTTGATTGGAGTGTCGACAATGGAGTAATCAACTGCTGATTACTGTATAGCAAAGCCCATGTTTAACACCTGCTTCATTCTTCATGCCTAATAAAAGGGAGCTGGTGGAAGTTAGACTCTTGCAGGATTCTTCAAAAAGAAATCTGTAGGTCAGTTGCTAAACAAGTATTTTACAAATAAATGACACTGCAATTTACAACGAGTTGCAAACACTTGTTAAAATTTCCTTCAGTAATTGAATTGTCAACAATAATGTTTTCAAGTACACTGATCAAAAATATGAACGCATCATGTAAAGTGTTGGTTTCATGAGCTGAATTAAAAGATCCTAGAAATGTTCAATATGCTCAAAAAACGTATTTATCAAAAATGTTGTACACACTTTTGTTTACATACCTGTTAGTGAGCATTTCTCCTTTGCCCAGATAATCCATCTACCTGACAGGTGTGGCATATCAAGAAGCTGATTAAACTGCATGATCATTACACAGGTGTACTTTGTGCCGGGGACAATAAATGGCCACTCTAAAATGTGCAATTTTGTCTCGCAACACAATGCCAGAGATGTCTCAAGATTTGAGGAAACGTGCAACAATTGACATGCTGACTGCAGGGATGTCCACCAGAGCTTAGAGAATTTGGCAGTACGTCGAACTGGCCTCACAACCGCAGACCACCTGTAACCACACCAGCCCAAGTTCTCCACATCCGGCTTTTTCACCTGCGGGATCATCTGAGACCAGCCACCCAGAAAGCTGATGAAACTGTGGGTTTGCACAAACTAAGAATTTCTGCACAAACTGTCAGAAACCGTCTCAGGGAAGCTCATCTGCATGCTCGTCATCCTCACCAGGGTCTTGACCTGACTGCGGTTTGGCATTGCAACAGACTTCAGTGGGCAAATGCTCACCTAAGATGGCCACTGACATGCTGCAGAAGTGTGCTCTTCACAGATGAATCCCGGTTTCAACTGTACTGGGCAGATTGCAGACAGCGTGTATGGCGTTGTGTGGGCGAGTGGTTTGCTGAGGTCAACATTGTGAACAGAGTGCCCCATGGTGGTGGTGGGGTAATGGTACGGTGGCTGCATCATGTTTTGGGTATGCTTGTAATTGTTAAGGACTGGGGAGTTTTTCAGGATACAAAATAAATGGAATAGAGCTAAGCACAGGCAAATCTCTAGAGGAAAACCCGGTTCAGTCTGCTTTACACCAGAGACCGGGTGCCTCAGTCGAGTAGTGAATTTCAAGCACAGATTCAACCACAAAGACCTGGGAGACAAATTCACCTTTCAGCAGGACAATAACCCAAAACACAAGGTCAAATATACACTGGAGTTGCTTACCAAGACGACATTGAATATTCCTGAGTGGCCTAACTTGAAAATGGCTGTCTATCAATGATCAACAACCAACTTGACAAGAGCTTGAAGAATTTTAAAAATAATAATATGCAAATATTGTACAATCCAGGTGTGCAAAGCTCTTAGAGACTTACTCAGAAATACTTACAGCTGTAATCGCTGCCAAAGGTGATTCTAACATGTATTGACTCGGTTGTGAATACTCATGTACATGAGATATTTCTGTATTTAGTTTTCAATAAATCTGCAAAAAAATCTAAAAACATGTTTTTACTTGCCATTATGGTTTATTGTGTGTAAAATCTATTTAATCCGTTTTGAAATCAGGCTGTAACACAGCAAAATGTAGATGGAATACGTCAAGGTGTATGAATACTTTCTGAACGCACTGTAGGTCTAGGCATAGACGATATCCTAAACAACAATACATTTAATTCATACATTTTCAGTCATTTTAATTGTAAAATCATGTCTTTCTACTCAATACCACAACTAGTTTGGTGAAAATAGGTAAACCTATAGATTCAATGGTTGTAAAGATGGGGAGAGGTCTGGCCGTAATAAAGAGATGCTCTGCTTTTTTGACACCACACTTTAAAAAGCAAGTTCTGCAGGCTCTAGTTTTGTCTTCTGTTGATTAGTGTCCAGTCGTGTGGTCCAGTGCTGCAAAGAAAGACCTAGTTAAGCTGCAGCTGGCCCAGAACAGAGCGGCACGTTCTGCTCTTCATTGTAATCAGAGGGCTGATATTAATACTATGCTGCCAGTCTCTCTTCGCTAGGAGTTGAGGAAAGACTGACTGCATCACTTCTTCTTTTTATAAGAAACATTAATGTGTTGAAAATCCCAAATTGTTTGCATAGTCAACTTACACACAGCTCTGATACACACACTTACCCCACCAGACATGCCACCAGGGGTCTTTTCACAGTCCCCAAATCCAGAACAATTTTAAGAAAGCGTATAGTATTATATAGAGCCCGTATTGCATTGAACTTCCTTCCATCTCATATTGCTCAAATAAACAGCAAACCTGTTTTTTTTTTTTAAATGGATAAAGCAACACCTCACGGCACAATGCCTCCCCTATAGTTTGTGTGTATGCATTGTATGTACATGTAGTTCTGTTCTTGTCTATTAATGTTCTGTATTATGTCATTCTGTGTTATGTTTCATGTGCTGTGTGGACCCCAGGAAGTGTAGCTGCTGCTTTTGCAACAGCTAATGGGGATCCTAATTAAATGCCAAAATACCAAACTCATTAAAGTATTCAAGAATTTAGCTGTGTATTTTGGGTGGCATCAAGGCAGAATGTTCCAGAGGCCACCAAAATGTAATATTTTCCCCGGGGGGGCGGCATGCCTCCAGACCCCACTAGACAGTTTGGGACAGCTACTTTTTCCCTAAATGGCTGGCTACTCCATGTACTTAAGGAAAACACTGGATTAGTATCACTGACAGTTCTGTATTGTGCTGCTGTATCTCTGACTGTGTTCATTCAAACTGAGACCAAAGACTGACTGTGTTCTGGGGAGCTGTTTCGCCTGTGTGCCATCGTAGTGTGTGTGGGCGTGCTGTGCTGTGGCGGGCTCGACCAGGGGAGAATAGTGATGCAATTGTGTTGCGTCTCCACTTCTGCATATAATCAGCTGGAGGGATTTTAGCAAACCCCCCCCCCATTTGCAGGTTAGCATTTTTCCGTCATTAATCTTGTTCTGGAGGCAGCTCTGCAGAGTGGTAACTAACTGGCACAGCCAGAAAGTCATCAAATCAGGCGTTAAACCTAACCTTAACCACACTGCAGACCCTAATGCCTAACCAAAACCTTAAAGTAAGACCAAAAAGGTCATTTTTGTTTTCCAAAATGTGTTCAATATAGCCAACCTTGACTTTGCAGCTGGCCTGTCGAAGAAGAAATCGCTCAGTTCTAAGACTCATGACAAAAAACGTCAACCTGCTCCACTCTTTGGCTACACCTGCACTCCTCTGCTCTCTACCATCCCTGTCCAAACAATATGCCTGGAGAAACACACAGTCACATACACACAACCCTTTTTACTCAACTGAATTTGTATTTTCAACAGCAGTTCAAACATCTCACAATATCTGCAGGAATGATTATACAAATTATTATTTTGTAAGTAGATGTAGATGGCAATTTGAATGTCAGAATAAAGAAATGGTTCTTTCCTCTTATTTTTGTGTCCATTTTATGTGGAGATGAAATGATACAGTGCCTAACTAATGATGTGAACAAACATGAAGCGTTTAACACTCCATCCCGATAAGCCCGTTCTGTTTCCCTGGTATTACATTGTGCGATATTACATTGTGCGAGCGAGCATGTTGGATTCAATTTCTATTTGCACCTCGAAAGTTATTGCATTAGCTTTGCTCCTTGTAATTATATTGCCCTGCTCATAGATTTGTTTCAAACATTGTAAGTCATTTTCTTTACTTTTTGGCTGTCGACTCGGTTCATTTCCTATGTACCCTCCCGTCGACTCAGATTGGGTTTATTTAGTCAAACATTTTCCGGAGTGTCTGTTTTGGATTTGTCAATGCCGACCGCGTTCATGCGTTTCCTTGTTGCGTGGGTATAGTGTAGTGTTGTGTTGTGAAGTAACAGAGCCGTGTTGCATAAGAGAGGCTGTGTTGTGACCAGGAACAGGTGTCTTTCTCCTTGGTGCTATGCTTGAGTTGTGTGCCACCTCCCCACACTGTGCTGGAGAGACTGAGTCTGCTTCTTGTTCTCCTTCTTTATAGAGCAAGGTTCCAGTTGATCAAGAAACAATTAGACAAAGCTCCGGGAACAACGCCTTGTCAAAATGTCACTGCAGTTCACCAGCTACGTTGGTGTTTGTATTTTGTTCACTTTTGTCTTTCTCTCTCTCTCCCTTTTTCTCTTGCTCTTTCTCTCATTTCGCAGACCATCCATCCAAGCCGAGCAACAAGCCAAAACAGTACCAGCACAAGAGACAGAAGGGTGGCCCGGTCTCTCAACGTGGACCAATATAGCCGTGAGGTGGCTGATCGCTCAACTACCAGTGACCTGCGCCACTGCCCAGCCCAAACCCCGCCCCCACCCCTTTCCTCCAGTGGGCCCGTGGGAGGCAGGGACCCTTCAGGGGCCCCCAGGAGACCAGAAGAGGCTCTGTCCTCATCATCAGAGGCAGGGGCTTTCAGGAAAAGTGAATACCCAAACAGCCAGATACCCCGGGCGATGGGGGTGGGGGGCAGCAGCTCCAGCCTTCAGAGTCGAGACAGCCCCTGCCGAAGCTGCCTCTCCTCAGACAGCGAGAGAGCCCCCGTGCCAAGCCCCTGCCAGCCTCCTCCTCCCTCCTCCACCACCACCTCTTCCTCCTTCACGGGCCGCCTAGGCCAGCCCCCCAGAGGGCCCTTGTCCCTGCACATGTACAGCCGCAAGAACGTCTTCCTGCAGCACTCGCTCCACACTGCTGAACTGCAGGCCTTGGTCCAGCATAACGGCTGAGGCGCGGGCCGCACACACACACAAACACACACACGCACCTTTCACTTTTCCCATATACCCTAAACATATCATTGAATGGATACATCACCGTCTGAATCATGGAAGTGAAGGTAATCTCTGGAATTTATACAACAATCAGTGTCATAACTCCCAAGCATCTTCCCTTCACCTCAAATCCAACCCATTTCTTTCATCTCATTCTCTCAACCCTAGCTCCTCCTGATCAGAGTTTGCTATGACAGACACTTTAAAACTATCTAGATCACATCATTGGGACATTTGCTTCTCTTCTTAAACACGTATTTTGTGTTACACTGTCATCCAACCAGACCTCCAAACAGTACCTCGGTAGGTACATGTCTATATGCGTTTCTTTAGTTCTGTGCATTTGACCATTTTGACATTTTATATTACTGTAGAAGGCTGATAGATGTGCTCACTTGAACACACACCAGTCAGTCAGCCTGCCTGCTAGCATTAGCAAGGCACTCGTCCATCTATCATATTAGATTAGCACTGAATGTTGAGCGTTTGCTTAGAGGTGCTAATGTCCACACATGCGTGAAAACACACACGCGCGCCATAGGGAATTAACTAATGTGAGAGTTGTAGTTACATTAGCAAAGCTGAACATGACCAAACCATGCTGCTCATTGCACTGGCAATGTGACCAACATAAATTACATGACCAAAAGTATGTGGACACCTGCTAGTCGAATATCTCATTTCAAAATCATTGGCATTCATATGGAGTTGGTCCCCCTTTTGATGCTATAACAGCCTCCACTCTTCTGGGAAAGCTTTCCACTAGATGTTGGAACATTGCTGCGCAAACTTGCTTCCATTCAGCCGCGACTATTAGTGAGGTCAGGCTCTGATTTGGGGCGATTAGGCCTGGCTCGCAGTCGTTGTTCCAATTTATCACAAAGGTGTTCGACTGGGTTTAGGTCGGGCTCTTTGCTGGCCTGTCAAGTTCTTCCACACCGATCTCGACATACCATTCTGTATGGACCTTACTTTGTGCCCGAGAGCAATGGCTGAAACAGGAAATGGCCTTCCCAAAACTGCTGCCACAAAGTTGGAAGCACATAATCATCTAGAATGTAATTGTATTCTTTAGCATTAAGATTTACCTTCGCTTTAACCCTAGCCCGAAACATTAGAAGCAGCCCCAGAACATTATACCTCTTCCACCAAACTTTACAGTTGGCACTATGCATTGGGACAGGTAGCGTTCTCCTGGCATCCACCAAACACAGATTCGTCCATCGGACTTAGAGGGTGAGGAGTTTATCCAACATTCTTCACTCCAGAGAACAAGTTTCCACTGCTCCAAGCTTTTTGTTTAAATATTTGTATTTTATTTAACAAGGCAAGTCAGTTAAGAACAAATTCTTATTTACAATGACGGCCTAGGAACAGTGGGTTAACTGCCTTGTTCAGGGCCAGAACAACAGATTTTTACCTTGTCAGCTCGGGGATTCGATCTAGCAACCTTTCGGTTACTGGTCCAACGCTCTAGAAACTAGGCTCCCTGCCGCCCCAACACTCCTGCCGGTGCTTGGCATTGCACATGGTGATTTTGTAGGCTTGTATGCGGCTGCTTGGCCATGGAAACCCATTTCACAAAGTTCCAGACGAACGTTACTTCCAGAGGCCGTTTGGCACTCGGTAGTGAGTGTTGCAACCGAGTACAGATGATTTTTACGCACTACGCGCTTCAGCACTACTCCGGTCCCATTCTGTGAGCTTGTGTGCCATACCACTTCGCAGCTGAGCCGTTGTTGCTCCTAGACGTTTCCACTTCACAACAACAGCACTTACAGTTGACAGGGGCAGCTCTAGCAGGGCAGAAATTTGACACACTGACTTGTTGGAAAGGTGCCGTCCTATTACGGTGAAAGTCACAGAGCGTTGAAAGTCACTGAGCTCTTCAGTGAGGCCATTCTTCTGCCAAAGTTTGTCTATGGAGATTGCATGGCTGTGTGCTCTATTTTATACACCTTTCAGCTACGGGTTTGGCTGAAATAGCCGAATCCACTCATTTTGAAGGAGTGTCCACATACTTTTGTATATATCATGTAAGTGCATCCTCTTTGTATCGCCAAATCCTGCAGTCAAAGATCCCAACTCAGATTTTTACACACACAGACAAGACCATTTTAGGGAGTTTCATTCATTACAGGTCCAATGCAGCTGTTTTTATTTCAATATCAAATCATTTCTGGGTTACAATTAAGTACCTTGTTGTATGCAATTAAAATGGTCAAAATGAAACGAAAATGGCTTTTTAGCAAAGAGCAATTTCTCAAGCTACGTCTGAGTTGGGAGGTGAAAACTAGCTGTTATTGGCAGAGATGTTTGTAACTTTTTTTTATTGGTCTATTAACTAATTTACCGCCTGGTGATGTCACCAGGTAGATCAAAACTCCATCCCACCCAAAACAGGCAGAAATTTCAGGCAGTGTTTTCAAACAGCTCTTACACTGAAAGGGCATTATCATCTTTTTCACTATTTCCCAGTATTATTCCAGCCTCGTAGTGTGGAAATATATATAAAATACAGGAAAACACGTTTTTGACTTTCACGGGGCCTTTAACCTTTTAGTAATTGCATGCTTTTTATCATTATAGACACACATATTTTGTACAGTGAAATTGTGTGGGTCAAAAATTGATTTTACAGTCTTTAATAAGAACAGACATATCTGTCTGCATTTGACACTTTTTATAAGTGGACATCAGAAACTGGTTGTTGCATCAGGGCCTGTATTCATAAAGTGTCTCAGAATAGGTCTGATCTAGGATTTGTTTTGTCTTTAAGAACCTCATGAATATGAAGACTTGGATAAGAGGTTCCTGATCCTAGATCAGCATCTTACTCCGAGACGCATTTACAACGGAGTATTGTATGAGAATAGAACCCTATCCTTGTACTGTCACTAATTTAAGTTAATGGGTATTGTTCAAGGCACCGCATTTAATAAGTAAGTAATCATGTTTGTAGAACACCATCACGATAGCAATGTTGACGATACATGAGGATACTTGTCTTTCGAGATGTGTTTACAAAAACGGTCATGAGCTGTAATGGTAAAGTATATAGTAGTATACAGTTGTCAGTAGAGTCTTGCGGGAGAAAGCCTGTCTGTCTGTCGTCACTGTAAGCAGCAGAAAGTGGTACAGAATGCGCCATTATAGTTGGAGAGGAAGCAAGGACTCGTAGAGGTGAAGGAAACCCTGAAGAAACGCAGCTTTACCCCCTGCGGTCCAGCTCCACTCCCTCAGGTCTACTGCTCCACTTTATTTCCCTCCTTTTCTCGCTCTCTGTTTCTTTCTCCTTCACTCTCGTCCTCTGCTCTCCCTCTCTCAGCCTACATACACGAGCCCTGAATTCTCACACCCAGAGAGCGCGGCATGGAAGAGGGCGTGTATTCAGTGTGCTATCTATCCTGTCATTAGCGGGGCTCGTTGTATCACATGACTACAACGAGGGCTAGTGGAAGAAGCCAGCTGCCCCTACCCATGATGACGTCTTGCCAAACATAGCCAGCACACCAGCTTTTATCCCCCAAGCGTTTGACCCCCGATTCAACTGTATATGTTTGATACGGACCTTCTCAGCTTCTTTATTGCAATTTTGCGATATATCAACATACTGTTCTTAGAACAAAGATTGGGATTAAAAAGGGGAATTCGTATTATAAGGGCATAGTTAAAAGGATAAAGTTGCGTGTTTGAGTTTTGAACAATCGTGTAAGCAACTGAAGAACAAGGATGTATTCTTGAAGTGGACAGAACAAGAGTCTCATTAACTCACGATTCTTAACTGACCATACAGTAGAGGACACTTCGTTCACTTTTAGCTCACCTATTTGTTAGCTTTATTTGATGTTTTGTGAGATTGGATCACAAAGACTTATGTCACCATTTTTATGAAGAACATGACTGTAATTATGCACTGGTGATGTGACGTTATATACTGTATATTGTACATAGATACAACCTTTCAATATTAATTTAAGTCGATTTTAAGGTTATTTAAAAAATATATATATATACAGGGTTCACAATGTAGAGAAATTTGAGATTTAAAAAACTGTTAAGTGTTATAAAATCAAACTGCAATTTCTCTCAACCACAATCGTTGTTGATTACATGTTTTACCGACTAATTTTCATTGTATTATTTGCTCCTATTAAAACATAAGAAGTGTGCTGTGTTGTCTTTGGTGGTATTGAACCAACCTTCTTCAATTTGTTTCATTTGGGTGTTGGGTTATTACTAATTATGCTTGGATAACTTTGTTCCCACATGGTTGACTGCTACTGTTTTCGTTATATTTGAAGAAACTCTCCATTAGCTCTGGAGATGTCTACCTGGCTATGACAGAGGAGTGGAGGAGAAGAACTCCTTAAAAATAATTCCATGAAGAGCCAACGTGATTTCTGTAAGGGAGGCATGCTGGTTCTACATAGCACACTTCAATCTGAACGTTGAGAACGTTTCACCACTGAATGCGACCCAGGATAGTCTGGTAGTTTATCAACATTTACATACAGTCGGGTCAAAAATAGTTGGCACCCATGATAAAGATGAGTAAAAAGATTCAAATAATACTTCTACTGAGCAATGTCGTGTGTAGAATGGCACAATTTCATGTGTATATCTAAAGACCTGCATCACTATACTGAGTGATTTGCTGTTTCGGCAAGGATGTATTTGGGTGTTTTTGGAGCTTTTGTTTTGTGTTTTTTCAGGGCCCCATACGACATAACGATGAGGATGTCATTTGCTGTTTGGGGTAAGTTTATAAAAAAACTAAATTAAATCACAAAAAAGGTGTCTGGACCGTTATATAAAGTTCCATTTACATACAAAATTGAGATTTGTTTGTAAAAATGAGACAACTAAAAGATTTGCAACATAAAAATATTGTTTCATTTACATTGTGTAATTTATTGACAGTCCAAAACTATCTCCAGAGATAGGCTATCCAAAGTCAAAGCATCTTTGCCACGGTAGTGTACCAGCTGGCTGAAGCTAATTGGTGAAATAATTTGGCTGACGCTTCCCCCATGCGGACACCCGCATCAAACCACACCCTGAAACCAACTCACGTTTGAATTCCGTCATGGCTTATAGCATTTCTTAATGAACCAAACCTGAAACGGGGCCAAGTGCAGTCAACCTTTACCAAGGGAAGCAAAAAAGCCCCTTAACATCAAAGACCAACAACCATAAATTACATCAGTTGAGGTTAATTTCTGCAAATGCATCCTTCTTTTGACCCCAACCCCACCACTGTTGTGCGTGGCCAAAGATCTCTATTTTCATGTCACCAGACCATACCACCAGCTCCAATCCAAGTGCCTATGTCATTTAGCAAACTCCAGCCTTTTACATTTCTTGGTTGCTCTCAATAAAGGCTTTATTTCTGGCAAACCTTTCAAAGAGCCTATTGACATGGTGGTGGCCTCTAATTGTAGAATTGGATAAGATGCGGCCAAGTTCTGTAATTCTCAAGTTTTGTCCCTTGGATTTTATAGTGAACAAAAATATAAATGGAGCACGCGGTTGTACATATCGATCCAGAGCATCCCAATCATGCTCAATGGGTTACATGTCTGGTGAATATACAGGCCATTGAAGAACAGGGACATTTTCAGCTTCCAGGAATTGTGTACAGATCCTTGTGACATCGGGCTGTGCATTATCATGCTGAAACATGAGGTGATGGCGGCAAATGAATGTCACGACAATGGGCCTCAGGATCTCGCTACAGTTGAAACCTGGAGTTGAAACCAGGAGTCCTCTGTGAAGAGCACACTTCTCCAGCGTGCCAGTGACCATCGAAGGTGAGCCATTGTCCATTGAAGTCGGTTACGATGCCAAACTGCAGTCAGCTCAAGACTCTGGTGAGGACGAGGAGCACGCAGATCAGCTTTTCTAACAGTTTATGCAGAAATTCGTCGGTTTTGCAAACCCACAGTTTCATCAGCTGTCCAGGTGGCTGGCCTTGGACGATCCCGCAGGTGAAGAAGCCGGATGTGGGGGTCCTGGGCTGGCGTGATTACACTTGGTCTGCAGTTGGTTGGTGAGGCTGGTTGGACATACTACAAAGTTCTCTAAAACAACGTTGGAAGCAGCTTATGTTAGAGAAATTAACATTAAATTATCTGGCAACAGCTCTGCTGGACATTCCTGCAGTCAGCATACAAATTGCACTCTCCCTCAAAACTTGAGACATCTGTGGCGTTATGTTGTGTGACAAAACTGCACAAGGTGCACCTGTGTCATGAGAATGCTTTTTAATCAGCTTTTTGATATGCCACACTTGTCAGATAGATAGATTGTCTTGGCAAAGGAGAAATTCTCACTAACAGGGATGTAAACAAATTTGTGCTTTTTGTGCATTATGGAACATTTTGGGGAGCTTTTATTTCAGCTCATGAAACATGGGATCAACACTTTACATGTTGGCGTTTATATTTTTGTTCACTGTACTTTGCCTCCCGAACTGTCTTCCTTACTGTGCGTGGGGACAAGATTAATTTGCATTCCATAAGAGGCAAGTTTACCATTGTTCCAGTGGTAGTAAACTTCTTAATCTTAGGGATAGGGGGCAGTATTTGGGAAAGTTTGGATGACTGAAGTGCCAAAAGTAAACTACCTGTTACTCAGGCCCAGAAGTTAGGATATGGATATTTATGGATATAATGTAGTATTGGATAGAAAACACTCTAAAGTTTCTAAAACGGTTCAAATAATGTCTGTGGGTTTAACAGAACTGATATGGCAGGCGAAAATCCGAGGAGAATCCATCCAGATTGTTATGTTGTTGTTGAGGTCACCACTCATTGAAATGGCTGTCTATGGGAAAATCGAAGGCATACCTCCCAGATTGCAGTTCCTAGGGCTTCCACTAGTTGTCAACAGTCTTTAGAAAGAATTTCCGGGTTGTCTTTTGAAAAATGAGCTAGAATTTGTCGTTTTTCAAAGTGGCTCCCGTTTTGACCGTAGTATTGTGGCGCTTGGATGAGAGTGCGCACTTCGTTATTTATCTCTGGTAATGAACATACTATACACCGTCTTAAATTATATTGTTTATTTACATATTAGGGTACCTGGGGATTGATTAGAAACGTTGTTTGACTTGTTTAGACAAAGTTTATTGGTAACTTTTGGGATTCCTTTGTCTGCATGTCGAACAACTGGAACGGGTGGATGACTGAATGAAGCTCGCCAACTAAACAGACTTTTGGGATCTAAAGAAGGACTTTATCGAACAAAACGGCCATTTGTTATGTAGCTGGGACTCTAGGGATTGCAAACAGAGGAAGATCTTCAAAGGTAAGTGATTTATTTTATCGCTATTTCTGACTTTCGTGACCCCTCTGCTTGTTTGGAAAATGTTTGTAATGCTTTTGTATGCGGGGCGTTGTCCTCAGATAATCGCATGGTATGCTTTCTCTTAAAGCCTTTTTGAAATCTGACAATGCGGCTGGATCAACAAGAAGTTAAGCTTTTAAGCGATGTATGACACTTGCATTTTCATGAATGTTTAATATTACGTATTTTGATTTTGCGCTCTGCAATTTCACCGGATGTTGTCGAGGTAGGGCGCTAGCGGCACACCTAGCCCAAATAGGTTTTCATTGTTGCCCTAATAGTGGTAAGTGGTCTATTTCATATTTCAGCTATTTTTTGTACCCATTGCCTGATTAATGACGATGAACAACAATTTAAAATCAAATCAAACTTTATTTGTCACATGCGCCGAATACAACAAGTTTATGCTTACTTAGAAGCCCTTAACCAACAGTGCAGTTCAAGAAGAGTTAAGAAAATATTTACGAAATAAACTAAACTAAAAATTAATAAAAAGTAACACAATAACAATAACGGGGCTACATACAGGGGGTACCGGTACCGAGTCAGTGTGCAGGGGTACAGGTTAGTTGAGGTAATTTGTACATGTAGGTAGGGGTGAAGTGACTATGCATAGATAATAAACAGCAAGTAGCAGCAGTGTATTAAACAAATGGAGGGGTGGGATGTCAATGTAAATAGTCCGGTGGCCGTTTGATTCATTGTTCAGCAGTCTTATGGCTTGGGGGTAGAAGCTGTTAAGGAGCCTTTTGGTCCTAGACTTGGCGCTTCGGTACCTCTTGCCGTGCGGTAGCAGAGAAAACAGTCTAAGACTTGGGTGACTGGAGTCTCTAACAATTTTATGGGCTTTCCTCTGACACCACCTATTATATAGGTCCTGGATGGCAGGAAGCTTGGCCCGATTGATGTAATGGAACGTAAACACTACCCTCTATATAGCGCCTTATGGTCAGACGCCGAGCAGTTTCCATACCAGGCGGTGATGCAACCGTCAGGATGCTCTCGATTTTGTCTCTTTGATTGTGAGCTCTTTGCCTTTTTCAATGTTTATGGATGACAAAGTGATTCTACTTGCGTGTTACCCCATTTTTATACCCCAGTGAAGCCATGGAAGGCATAATACAGTGACTTGCGAAAGTATTCACCCCCGTGGCATTTTTCCTATTTTATTGCCTTACAACCTAGAATTAAGATAGATTTTTGGGGGGTTTGTATCATTTAATTTACACAACATGCCTACCACTTTGAAGATGAAAAATATTTTTTATTGTGAAACAAACAAGAAGACAAAAAAACGGAAAACTTGAGCGTGTGTAACTATTCACCCCCCCCCAAAGTCAATACTTTGTAGAGCCACCTTTCGCAGCAATTACAGTTGCAAGTCTCTTAGGGTATAGCTCTATAAGCTTGGCACATCTAGCCACTGGGATCTTTGCCCATTCTTCAAGGCAAAACTGCTCCAGCTCCTTCAAGTTGGATGGGTTCCTCTGGTGTACAGCAATCTTTAAGTCATACCACAGATTCTCAATTAGATTGAGGTCTGCGATTTGACTAGGCCATTCCAAGACATTTAAATGTTTCCCCTTGAACCACTCGAGTGTTGCTTTAGCAGTATGCTTAGGGTCATTGTCCTGCTGGAAGTTGAACCTCCGTCCCAGTCTCACATTTCTGGAAGACTGAAACAGGATTCCCTCAATAATTTCCCTGTGTTTAGCACCATCATTCCTTCAATTCTGACCAGTTTCCAGTCTCTGCCAATGAAAATGTCCCCACAGCATGTTCTTGGGGCGATGAGAGGTGTTGGATTTGCGCCAGACATAGTGTTTTCCTTGATGGACAAAAAGATACATTTTAGTCTCATCTGACCAGAGTATCTTCTCCCATATGTTTGTGGAATCTCCCACATGCCTTTTAGCGAACATCAAATGTGTTGTCTTGTTTTTTTCTTTAAGCAATGGATTTCTTTCTGGCCACTCTTCCATAAAGCCCAGCTCTGTGGAGTGTACAGCTTAAAGTGGTCCTATGGACAGATACTCCATTCTCCACTGTGGAGCTTTGCAGCTCTGATTAATGCCCTCCTTGCCTGGTCCGTAAGTTTTGGTGGGGGGCCCTCTCTTGGCAGGTTTGTTGTGGTGCCATGTTCTTTCAATTTTTTAATAATTGATTTAATGGTGCTCTGTGGGATGTTCAAAGTTTTGGATGTTTTTTATAACCCAACCTTGGTCTGTACTTCTCCACAACTTTGTCCCTGACCTGTTTGGAGAGCTCCTTGGTCTTCATGGTGCCACTGCTTGGCGCTGCCCCTTGCTTAGTGGTGTTGCAGACTCTGGGGACTTTCAGAACAGGTGTATATATACTGAGATCATGTAACAGATCATGTGACACTTAGATTGCACACAGGTGGACTTCTGAAGGTAATTGGTTTCCCAGATCATATTTAGGGGCTTCTTGGCAAAGGGGGTGAGTACATATGCGCGCACCACTTTTCGGTTTTTTGAATTTTTTGAAACAAGTCATTTTTGAAATTTCACTTCACCGATTTGGACTATTTGGTGTATGTCCATTACATTAAATCCAAATAAAAATTTAAATTACAGGTTGTAATGCAACAAAATAGGAAAAATGCCAAGGCACTGTATACTTCCATAAACTGGGATTAACTTAAAAAGGTAGAATGTTAATGCAGGTTTAATTTTGTTTGATTTTATTTCTAAGAATCTTTAGGGTTGCCAATTATTTTGACACTTAGCTTTTTTAGAAATAGAAATATGACTTTGATCTTTCTCTGAGCAAATTTATTAGTGTAACAGTATAACTTTAGACCGTCCCCTCGCCCATACCCGGGCGCGAACCAGGGACCCTCTGCACATATCAACAACAGTCACCCATGAAGCATCGTTACCCATCGCTCCACAAAAGCCGCGGCACTTGCAGAGCAAGAGGAACCACTACTTCAAGGTCTCAGTGCAAGTGACGTCACCGATTGAAACGCTAACTAGCTTGCCGTTTCACATCCGTTACATTAGTATAAAATAAAACAATTCAATTGTTGCATACAATATAGCTCAGTATTTCAATTTTAATTATTAAATTTATGTTATACATTATTTTTTGCTTGTCTTTCGTCATCAAATCAAGCTTTATTTAAACAGCACATTTCAGACATGGACACATGTGGATCACTGGAAAAAAAAGCTAAAAATATGTTTTATAATCTCTTTTAAATATGTCCACAGTTTCGGCCCCCCTCAGGTTATCTGGCAGGCCATTCCTGAAGCAGTGTTCATAATAACTCAAGGCTGCTTCTCCATGCCTCTTGGTCCTAGGCTTTGGGATAGTCAAAAGGCCAGTGCCAGAGGACCTGAGAGACCTACTGGGTACATAACTTAAAAGCATGTCTGACATGTATTGGGGTGCACAATCATGGATTCATTTAAAAACCAATAGAATAATCTTAAAATAAATTTGAAAACTCACAGGTAGCCAGTGCAGAGACCTTAAAACCAGTGTAATGTGTGCTCTCCGTCTGGTCTTGGTCAGTACCTGTGCTGCAGCATTCTGTATGTTTTGCAGTTGACCAATGACTTTCTTGGGTAGACCAGACAGGAGCGTATTACAGTAGTCAAGCCTGCTTTTATAATCAAAGCATGGATGAAATTGAGTTCAGAATCTAAAATAACACCTAGGACTTTTTTTTAAGGGTGTCAATAATTGTGGACTTGTCAGTATAGATAAGGACAACAGTTGGGCTTTTGAGCTACCTTTATCACTGTTGAGTGTCAGTACAGTGTACGGACCCTCCCTGGCTTACAGCCATTTCTGACCCATTGATCGATGTCACTAACATGTTTTGAAGCCCAGCCGCTGAATATCTCTGTCACGCTGTCGTTTGTCACAAACAGAGTGGACGTGTATCCATCTCTCTGCTCTATCCTGCCTGTCACCCCTTCTTATTGCATTGCCACTTGTTTATTACTAACAGCTCAGATGCCTGTAAGTGAACCACAGTGTCTTCCCTACTCTGTAAGCCTCTCAAAGTTATCTCTCTCTTTCTCTCTCTCTCTCTCAAGGCTCCCTGGCATGCTTTTCACTTCTCTCATCTCCTTTTCATCCTTAACTAGTTTTAGGCCTAAAAGGAGGCCAGGGCTAAACTTGAAAACGCCACCCGCGTCACAGGGAATTAAGAGTTCCTTGTGAATAAAGGCAGCAAAGGCACCGCAAAGATAAATGGGAATGTTGACTTTGATGGAGGCGGCCATTGAAATAAAGAAACCTTTTGTTGATGCTCATCTCTGCCACTGTGAAATTGTATCTGTTATGTGTGACACTTTGGTATATGTCTCACCGACGCTCTGAAGTCTGTTTGGGCTGTGCTGTTTCTGGTAGGCGAATCTGTATGGTTCGTGCTGTCAGAGTAGCAGCTTTTTGATTGTATTTCAATGAAGTGCTGTCAACATTGAATCTGTCATCCTTCCTACGTCTTATTGGAAAAGGAACATAATAATTCAATCAAACCTGGTTGCATCCCAAGGTTCTCTCTGTAAGAAAATATATATTTATATATATGTTTAAGTATTCTATAATAATTTATTCTATAATCATTTGATCCTGTTATTCATCCTACATATCAACATAAATATTATATTCACCTGCTCAGTAGATGCCTTAACACAGGGTACCATACTGTTTTCAAATGACATTAAATTCATAGCATATCCCTCTTGTCATTACTGTGTTAGCAACCTGGGGTAAATCCGGGACACTCAAATTAGTATGATATGTTACTTTTGGTATGGTATTCTTTTTTTGTGTGGATCTCCATCTGTCACGCCCTGGTCTTAGTATTTTGTGTTTTCTATATTTATTTGGTCAGGCCAGGGTGTGACATGGGTTTATTTTGTGTTGTGTTCATGTATTGGGGTTTTAGTAGGTATTGGGATTGTAGCTGAGTAGGGTTGTCTAGGACAGTCTATGGCTGCCTGAGGCGGTTCTCAATCAGAGTCAGGTGATTATCATTGTCTCTGATTGGGAACCATATTTAGGTAGCCCGGGTTTCACTGTGTGTTTGTGGGTGATTGTTCCTGTCTCTGTGTTTAGTTTGCACCAGTTTAGGCTGTTTCGGTTTATTGTTTTTGTATTGTTCGTTTCATCATTCATTAAAGATGTATCGAATTAACCACGCTGCATTTTGGTCCGACTCTCCTTTGACGGAAGAAAGCCGTAACACCATCATCCTTTTCGCATGATGTCACAAATTGCAATTCGTACAATATGTTGTGAATTTTTTTAACATATGATATCTTACTACTTCCAATTTGTTAATGGCTAAGGTTAGCTAGGGGGATAGGTTAGGGGTTAAGGTTAAGGGAAGGGTTATCTAGCATGCTAAGTGGTTGCAAAGTAGCTAAAATGCTAAAGTTGTCCGTAATGAGTTTCGAACACGCAACCTTTGGGTTGTTAGACGTTCTCAAAAAGTTGCTAATTAGCTAAATGGTAAAGGTGTCCGTGATTCGAACACGCAACCTATTCAACCCATCCACCCCAACCATCTACCCTAATTTTGTTTTTGGCTTATTAAGTAACCTTCTGTCTTATGTAACCATACCAAACCTAACATATCATACTTATTTGACGGTCCCGATTTTACTATGTTACGTCTAGTGTTAGAGGTTTCTGATATACAATAATCAGTGGAGAAGCCGCAGTTTTCAGAAGACAATCAGCCCTAACCCATCCAGTGGTAGTGGTCCTCTGTGGCTCAGTTGGTAGAACATGGCGCTTGGATTGTGGGTTCGATTCTGGTTGGGTCCACGCATATGAAAAGTGTATGTACACATGACTGATTGTAAGTCACTTTGGATAGAAGCATCTGCTAAGTGGCATACTGTATATTACATATTATTATATTAGATGTGGCAGTCAGATTCACGTATCCATAAGAAGAGAGATGTGACACACTTTGAGAAGATGTCTTCCAGACACATGTAGCCTTAGCATTCGATCCTGGTTTTAATCTCACTATCCAGGAACCGTGCCCACTGGTGTGCTTTAGTATGAGCCACCCTCAGAGCTTCAGGCCACAGTTATCAGGGCGACAGGCTGTGCCAACGCCCCTCAAACCCAGGGAAGGTCAGTGTGTGCCAAGTGACCATGGCCCGACACTCCCCTTGCCACCCTGTGGAGATGTCCGTCTCTCAGCTGGCCAACAGCGATGCCCTCTAGAGTCACCCCCAGAGAGACACGCTGGCACATGGAGATACCAGTGCCTGCCAAGGGGAGAGAGGCTTACACAGACTTAATGCAGACCACTGTGAAGGGAGAGGAAGAAGAAAGATAATTGGCAAACAAATGGGTAGGTGACGTTTTACATAAAGCAGTATAATGTTTATAAACACTAGTGGTATGAACCAAGAGACTGCGTAATTGTGTACTGTCATATAACATAGTATGAACCGCTGCCCTAAAGGGCCGCCAGTGTCAGGGTTTGAGAATACTCCCAGCCTCTCTTCCCTGCTTTTATTATTATTGTCATCCAAAGGGACTTATACTGCAGTAGCCCTGGCCATTTTTAGAGTACTGTGTGTGTAGTGTGTTTGCATGGAGGAGGGCAAACAGTCTTGTTGATCTAACAACATCAGATTGGAGTATCTCATTCCTCTGAGGCAATTCCCCAGAGATGAGGTTTGTGCCTCATGCACACCTGTTGCGTCAAACTGCATGCGTTCCAGCAGAAGAACAAGATGAGTCACAGCAGTGCAGATTGCCTCCCAATGAAATTAACAGACTTCTGCCGGAACGCATACAGTTTAATGCAACCAGTGTGTGCAAGTCTTGAGGCTGCCTGCCGCAGCTCTCGGGTGTAAATATCCTTATCTCCCAGACTTCCATTCACACAGCCCTCTGCTACAGCAAAAGAAAGGGCACTACCTGTAATCGCAAATGAATACCCTTGTTATTCAAAGAGAAGAGAGAGCGAAAGCCCATTACCCCTTACGATTCCTTAAGAAAACAAAGATGTTCATAAACTCGATGCACAATAATAACGACGGCGGATCTTTATATGATAGCATGTTTCTGGAATTTATATAAAATCCTAGCGATTGGGCGAGTGATGTGGATTGCAGCGGTGAGGCGGCTACAATTCCGTCAAGGGAGTACGTGGGTGACAGCAGGCTCATTTGCTCTGTGATTATTGTTGGAGTCTTTTTAGGGTGTGAGGGGAGGGGAAAGCCTGTTCCTGTCACCCTGCTCCTTGATTAAGCCAATTATACAGGCCAGAAGCATGGAGGCTGCTCTGTTTCAATCTGTCTTTGATATTGAATCATTCCCAAATGGCACCCTATTCCCTAAATAGTGCACTACTTTTGAACAGAGCGCTATGGGCCCTCCTCATTATCAAAACCAGACCTAAACACACTGGACAGATTATATAACACATTACAGTATATTTTAATCTAACTAGATCAGTTAAGAACAAATTCTTATTTACAATGATGGCCTAGGAACAGTGGGTTAACTGCCTTGTTCAGGGGCAGAACAACAGATTTTACCTTGTCAGCTTGGGGATTCGATCTAGCAACTTTTCAGTTACTGGCCCAACGCTCTAACCACAAGGCTACCTGCCGCCCTTATATGCACATGCCCTATCAACTGCATTGTGGGTGCCGTCGACAGGTAAGGGGTACTCCAGAGTATTTTTCTCTGCTGGTACAGGAGTCTTTTTTATTTTATTTATATTGTGGCAGATGGCAGGGAGAGGTGATGGGAGTGGTAATTGAAGGAAGGTATCTTGCAGCCTGCTGGCTCCACCCCCGAGCCTTATATGGACTTCCTGCCCCAACGAGGCAAGCCGGTGGATTATTGAGCCATTGAGTACTTGGGGATAAAAGAGGAAGCGGGCTGCACAAAGAGGACCGAGAGGGAAACGCGTTTTATGGAGAGTGTGAGAAGCGGGATAATTATCTGCACGATTACCCGTTGTGAACTGGTTGCTGGATTCCCCCCCTTTCCCACTGTGTGCAAATATCCCTAATAAATTCCCCATTTGCATTCTAGTTGTTCTCCCTGTGCGTATTTGGTTATTGAACTTGGTGACGTGGAAACCCCACACCCTTGAGCCTGCTACATATGGTGGAGAATGCGGGCAAAGCAAACCAAACTCAATAACTAAATAGACTTGGAGCATAATGGAAGCATTGGTGAAACAGCTGGTGGAGGCGAACATAGCAACAGGCTATGAATCGGGAGCTGCTGGAGGAACAGCGTCAGCAGACCGCTCTCCTGCGAGCTGAACTCAGCCAGCTGACAGCTACCCATGCCGGCGTGGCTGCAGGCGCAGCAGTCTCTCGTCTCAAACCCAGTATATTTATTCAGAAACTGACAGAGGCTGACGACGTCGAAGGCTTACCTCCAAGCCTTCGAGAGGATGGCGGCTAGGGAGAAATGGCCCCATGAGCAATGAGCCAGCCTGCATTACAAGGGGAAATTCTGCGCCGGTATGATGACACCCTGATTAGCAGGGCGCAAAGATTCCATGATTGGGCGTATGATGCCACATCGCCCCCCTCCCCCCGGGTGACAAATGCATGATCTGATTAGGCTGGTCAAGAGCTGGCTAACTGCTGAACCACTGACGATCACGGCCATCTAGAAAGTGGTCATAGATACATTTCTACGCTCTCTCCCATTCTAAGCTAAAAAGTTAGCAAGTCAAGCTAACCCGCAGAGCACGGATCAGCTGGTGGAACTGGTAGAAGGTCAGCAGGTGGCTTTGGAGGTGCTGCACAGTGGACAACCACGGAAGGCTGAACCCTCCACTCGCCCGAAGGAGTGAAAAAGGATGGAGGACCCTGCCTAGACCCCGGCCAAGGATGGAGGGACACCAAAAGCCAGCTCCCTGAGTAGACACCCCGTCCTGAACCTGAACAGCAAGATGTGCTACGAATGTGGCGAGACGGGACACATCGCCTGGAACTGTCCAAACCATGATGTCCCAATGCCTTCGGCCTCAGCCAGGGGTAGCCACCGGGCATCCCTGCGGCTTGCTGGTGACATGCTAGGTTAAGGAGAGTGGTCCTTCCCCTGTCACCGCGATAAGAGCCAAAGGAAAGGACACCACAACACTTTTTGTCTCCGGGAGTATGGTGCCCCTGATCCGATCTGACTTCACGCAGTCCCCAAACCTGACTGACACAGTGGCCATCACGTACATACACAGTGATACCAAGGACTACCCTACCACACTCCTCCACCTACAGACCACAAAGGGACAACACACAGGGCCAGTGGGAGTCGTCTCAAACCTGCCAGGGCCGGTCCTTATCTGGAGGGATTGCCCGATGTTCCGCCAATTGTGGACCAGTATGTCCGGAGCAGTGGGGAACCGAGGGAACCAGGAGGGAGGATGAAGCCTGAGAAGCAGAAGGGATGCCAGAAGGAGTGATGCCCGGATGTGTGGATTCCAGGAAGTGGACCCCCAGACATCAATAGAACATCGCTCTTTATCCCCCACTTTGCCTCCCTAGCCAGCCCCCTGACAGATCTGACCAGGAGCGGATGGCAGGTAGAGGTGAGGGGAGTGGTGATTGAAGGAAGATATCTTGCAGCTCGCTGGCTCCACCCCCAAGTCTTATATGGACTTCCTGCCACAACGAGGCAAGCCGGTGGATTATTGAGCCATTGAGAACTTGGGGATAAAAGAGGAAGCGGACTGCACAAAGAGGGAGAGGACGGAGAGGGAAACGCGTTTTATGGAGAGTGTGAGAATTATCTGTACGATTACCCATTGTGAACTGGTTGCTGGATTCCCCCCCTTTCCCAGCGTGTGCAAATATCCCTTAGAAATTCTCCATTTGCATTCTAGTTGTTTTCCCTGTGCGTGTTTGGTTATTGAACCTGGTGACGTGTAAAACCCACACCCTTGAGTCTGCTACAATATACAGTGGGGCAAAAAAGTATTTAGTCAGCCACCAATTGTGCAAGTTCTCCCACTTAAAAAGATGAGAGACCTGTAATTGAAGGTACACTTCAACTATGACAGACAAAATTAGAAAAAAAATCATTGTAGGATTTTTAATGAATTTATTTGCAAATTATGGTGGAAAATAACTATTTGGTCACCTACAAACAAACAAGATTTCTGGCTCTCACAGACCTGTAACTTCTTTAAGAGGCTCCTCTGTCCTCCACTCGTTACCTGTATTAATGGCACCTGTTTGAACTTGTTATCAGTATGAAAGACACCTGTCCACAACCTCAAACAGTCACACTCCAAACTCCACTATGGCCAAGACCAAAGAGCTGTCAAAGGACACCAGAAACAAAATTGTAGACCTGCACCAGGCTGGGAAGACTGAATCTGCAATAGGTAAGCAGCTTGGTTTGAAGAAATCAACTGTGGGAGCAATTATTAAAAAATGGAATACATACAAGACCACTGATAATCTCCCTCGATCTGGGGCTCCACGCAAGATCTCACCCAGTGGGGTCAAAATGATCACAAGAACAGTGAGCAAAAATCCCAGAACCACACGGGGGGACCTAGTGAATGACCTGCAGAGAGCTGGGACCAAAGTAAGCCTACCATCAGTAACACACTACGCCGCCAGGGACTCAAATCCTGCAGTGCCAGACGTGTCCCCCTGCTTAAGCCAGTACATGTCCAGGCCCGTCTGAAGTTTGCTAGAGAGCATTTGGATGATCCAGAAAAAGATTGGGAGAATGTCATATGGTCAGATGAAACCAAAATAGAACTGGTAAAAACTCAACTCGTCGTGTTTGGAGGATAAAGAATGCTGAGTTGCATCCAAAGAACACCATACCCACTGTGAAGCATGGGGGTGGAAACATCATGCTTTGGGGCTGTTTTTCTGCAAAGGGACCAGGACGACTAATCCGTGTATAGGAAAGAATGAATGGGGATTTTGAGTGAAAACCTCCTTCCATCAGCAAGGACATTGAAGATGAAACGTGGCTGGGTCTTTCAGCATGACAATGATCCCAAACACAACTCCCGGGTAATGAAGGAGTGGCTTCGTAAGAAGCATTTCAAGGTCCTGGAGTGGCCTAGCCAGTCTCCAGATCTCAACCCCATAGAAAATCTTTCGAGGGAGTTGAAAGTCCGTGTTGCCCAGCAACAGCCCCAAAACATCACTGCTCTAGAGGAGATCCTCTGCATGGAGGAATGGGCCAAAATACCAGCAACAGTGTGTGGAAACCTTGTGAAGACTTACAAAAAACATTTGACCTCTGTCATTGCCAACAAAGGGTATATAACAAAGTATTGAGATAAACTTTTGTTATTAAAAATCCTACAATGTTATTTTCTGGATTATTTTTTTTCACTTTGTCTGTCATAGTTGAAGTGTACCTATGATGAAAATTACAGGCCTCTCATCTTTTTAAGTGGGAGAACTTGCACAATTGGTGGCTGACTGTATGTATGTATGTATGTATGTGTATATATATATATATACACACACACACAGTTGAAGTCGGAAGTTTACATACACCTTAGCCAAAAACATTTAAACTCAGTTTTTCACAATTCCTGACATTTAATCCTAGTAAAAATTCCCTGTCTTAGGTCAGTTAGTATCACCACTTTATTTTAAGAATGTGAAATGTCAGAATAAAAGTAGAGAGAATGATTTATTTCAGCTTTTATTTCTTTCATCATATTCCCAGTGGGTCAGATGTTTACATACACTCAATTAGTATTTGGTAGCATTGCCTTTAAATTGTTTAACTTGGGTCAAATGTTTCAGGTAGCCTTCCACAAACTTCCCACAATAAGTTGCGTGGATTTTGACCCATTTCTCCTGACAGAGCTGCTGTAACTGAGTCAGGTTTGTAGGCCTCTTTGCTCTCACACGCTTTTTCAGTTCTGCTCACAAATTTTCTATGGGATTGAGGTCAGGGCTTTGTGATGGCCACTCCAATACCTTGACTTTGTTGTCCTTAAGCCATTTTGCCACAACTTTGGAAGTATGCGTGGGGATGCAAATGGAAGACCCATTTAACTTCCTGACTGATGTCTTGAGATGTTTCTTTAATATATCCACAACATTTTCCTGCCTCATGATGTCATCTATTTTGTGAAGTGCACCAGTCCCTCCTGCAGCAAAGCACCCCCCCCAACATGATGCTGCCACCCCTGTGCTTCATGGTTGGAATGGTGTTCTTAGGCTTGCAAGCCTCCACCTTTTTCCTCCAAACACAATCATGGTCATTATGGCCAAACAGTTCTATTTTTGTTTCATCAGACCAGAGGACATTTCTCCAAAAAGTACAATCTTTGTCCCCATGTGCAGTTGCAAACCGTAGACTTGCTTTTTTATGGCGGTTTTTGAGCAGTGGCTTCTTCCTTGCTGAGCGGCCTTTCAGGTTACGTCGAAATAGGACTCATTTTACTCTGGATATAGATACTTTTGTACCTGTTTCCTCCAGCATCTTCACAAGGTCCTTTGCTGCTGTTCTGAGATTGATTTGCACTTTTCACACACTTTTCACAAGTACTTCATCTCTAGGAGACAGAATGCGCCTCCTTCCTGAGTGGTTTGACGGCTATGTGGTCCCATGGTGTTTATACTTGCGTACTATTGTTTGTACAGATGAACGTGGTACCTTCAGCCATTTGGAAATTGCTCCCAAGGATGAACAAGACTTGTGGAGGTCTGCACATTTTTTATGAGGTCTTTGTTGATTTCTTTTGATTTTCCCATGATGTCAACAAGCAAAGAGGCACTAGGTTTGAGGGTAGGCCTTGAAATACATCCACGGGTACACCTCCAATTGACTCAAATGATGTCAATTAGCCTATCAGAAGCTTCTAAAGCCATGACATCATTATCTGGAATTCTACAAGCTGTTTAAAGGCACAGTCAACTTAGTGTATGTAAACTTCTGACCCACTGGAATTGTGATACAGTGAATTGTAAGTGAAATAATCTGTCTCTAAACAATTGTTGGAAAAATGACTTGTGTCATGCACAAAGTAGATGTCCTATCCAACTAGCCAAAACTATAGTTTGTTAACACATTTGTGGAGTGGTTAAAAAATGACTTTTAATGACTCCAATCTAACTGTATGTAAACTTCCGACTTCAACTGTAAATATAAAAACATTCCACAGGGGGTGCTGCACCACCCTCAGCAGCCCTAACTCCCATGTCTATGCATGTACTTCTATTTTATTGTCCCTATGCAGCCTACATAAGTGTGTTTTATGAGCAATAGAGTGGTGGATATTTAGTGTGTATTTCAGGCTAGAGAGGAGCGTAAATCTATATGACAGAAAGTGGTGGTTCTCAGGTGAACGACTCACAAGACACAGCCTGGAGCTACAGTACAGTCGAACAATGATTGATGACAATCCTCAACATGTGCACCACTTTAGCCTATTACATTCACACCAAACTTTAGTGACTGCAGGCCCTTCTATTTCTGTGAAATGGGTGCTCGTCACAGTGTGCTCTCTACATTGTGTGCCCATCGTTGTTCCACATGCACATTAACAGCCCATTATCAACATCTATGCAGGCCCACACTTCCTGGAACTCGCCAGGATTTCCACTCTGAGAGAGACTATATATCCTGTTCCGTTTTGGATTCCACCACAGCTGCTCCCATACACTGATACACACCCCAGTTTAATTTCAGCTGGAGTCTACACGTTCTACAGCCGAGGCTAGAGAATATTCATTTATCAGGCTTTACGGCACCCAAGATATATTGCAGCAGTGAGCAGTCATGCATCTCGGTGATAATGATGACCCACCGACTCTGTGATTGCATTAAATCTGTGTCGCTGCGACTGTGGAAGAGTAAATGCTGGCACGTGGGCTCTCACTTTGGTTCCTACCTGCTTCAATTAAGTTCCTGCTGTTCTTCATTTGGAGCATGTGGCTTCTTTAACCTCCTCCTCAACTTGTTTTCCTCTATTAACCAACCAAACAAAATCTACCTCCACTCCTGCTCTCGTCACAGGGCTGAAGGCCCGCAGAGAGACTCAGAGACTTCCTTCAATCTCAGCAGCGGTGAAAGAGGATGTTCTCATCTCACGGCTCGGCTCCTCTGCTACTCGCCTATATGTGTGAGTGGCCATTTTGTCCATGCAAATTTCTCTCATTTTTTCCTGGCAGTGTCTCAGGGTGGCCGCAGCCCAGACAGTCCACCTCATTTAATCTCAACTCGCTTTCTCCTGCTTTCAGGGTGTCAGCTACAAAGCCAATCAGACCATCTCTTTTTATCACCTGTATGTGTACATGTGTGTGGGGCCATTGGTGATACAGAGGCAAACGTCTTTCTTTTGAGACCCTGAAAGTCCTTAATAGAGCACACCTAGTGAACAGCTGTTTTGAAGTGCACCTTTTGCAGAGGGTAATCGGACCAAACTAGACAAGTACAAGTGCAAGGGCAAGTCATTTCTAGATGAAATACTCAAACTCAGATTGAGGCACTGAAACACAATTACACAAGTGCATGGTGTTCTATAGGAACAAATTGTAAATCATAAAATGAATGACCCAATTTCTCCCTCCACAAAATAATCCTGCTCTGCACAGAAGAGCTCGTGTAAATAAAAGGAAACACAATGGCGGGGCACAATACGACGACAAATTTAGAAAACAGATCACCAAAACACCAGCTTTCTCACAAATCGCGGTGCATGGAGGATTGATGGAACTTATATCCATGCCTGAATTGACAATTATTCGGAAGATGAAATTGGAATTGGGTCGTAGATGTGCCAGAGATCTATTTCAATGAAGCAATGCAAATATTGAATAATTTACATCAGGAGTTGATGCACTGTCTGCCTCATATAGTTGGTGATTTAATAGGCTAGTTTGACTGTAATTCATAGGGGTGATGAGCGAGAGGGAGCAAGAAGGAGAGCTAGCTGTGGGTGATAGGCTACACTCCATCTCTGTTCCCCTGAAGTCCCTCCTCTTCCCTGCCTCTCCTCTCCCAATGCATCCCGCTACTTGAATGGTTAGGGTATTGGACCCGAAAGGTTGCTGGATCGAATCCCCGAGCTGACAAGGTAAATATCTGTCCATCTGCCCCTGAGCAAGGCAGTTAAACCACTGTTCCCCGGGCGCCGAAGACGAGCGAATGTCGATTAAGGCAGCCCCACGCACCTCTCTGATTCAGAGGGGTTGGGTTAAATGCGGAAGACACATATCAGTTGAAGGCATTCAGTTGTACAACTGACTAGGTATCTCCCTTTCCCTGACTTCAGGCTACAAGCAGCAGTAGATATTGTTACCAGTCTGCAAGGTGATCCATTAACCATGCAAAGCCAATGCAGAGACTAAGGAGATCACCCAAATGGCACCCTATTCCCTACATAGTGCACTACATTTGAAGGGAGCGCTATGCGTCCTCTTAAAAGTGGTGCACTATATAGGGAATATGGTGTCATTTGGGAAGCAACCTAAGGACATTTCCCAGGAAGTACAACGCTTCCACTGCCCCCGTCAACATGTCTGCTTGTCTCCAGGGAGGCGATTTTAGCATGTAAATCTTGGTGGGGCATGCAGGACGGACGTAGTCGATATAACTATTTGTTTAGCACTTTTGAAATGTACAGTGACAGAATTCAGAACAAGGGCCGTTCTTACAGTGTTCTCCCTGTACACCAAGTCAGAACCGTAGGATAAATAAAGGGGGCATATAAGCAGACAATGAAAGCTACAATATTCAGAGACCATGTTTGTATGCGGCTTTTTTAACTCAATAATATATATTTTTTTTACATTGTTTGCAAACTGATATGTGACACGCATTAATGCCAAAATAACATGCAAAACAGGCAAGCCCCACCTGCCCTGAATGACGGGTTGTCACTGATTACAACTGTCCATGTCCTTGAAAATATGGGCTGTATATGAGATGAGAAGTCACCCCAAAACAACCTAATGCAGGCAAACATATACGTTTTAGTTACCAGAGGGTAGGACTTTCACATATGAGTTAGAAACACATATTGCCTCCCGTGTGTGGATCTGTCAATATCCCTATGAAGTGAGCTGAGAACTGCGTGTGTGTGTCCATGCGTGCATGCATTAATTTGTGTGTGTGTTTGTTTCTTGCCACCATGCAGTGTTATGTTGCAGGTGTGTGTTTTGATGTTGTGTCCTTGTTCTTTGGACCGGTCTGTAGGTGATAGCTCCTCTCTAAGGACAGAGGCCGATTGAGTTGAGCACTGTCCGATTCACCTGATACCCAACTGTAAATAATCTACAGCTCATCATTATACAGTCTCTTCTGCAGGGATAGTGACCCTAGTACACACACACACACACACACACACACACACACACACACACACACACACACACACAGTCACACAGTCAAGATCGTGGAAACCCAGAAAGTTCACACACACACTAAAAGAGAGATGACGTAAAGGTTTACTCTGCATTAGCCTAGATAGTAAAAACAAGCAGGGAGTTGTGCCAGAGCCCAGGAACATCTCTTGGTTACATCAAAGGATACATTTATATGCTCAAATATTCCAGATACTGATATGTTACTTGCTGTAGTTTGTTTCTCTGTGAACTTAGCAAGCGGATAGATGATATATGGCATCTGTATCAAGCTGAAGTTTTGCATTTTGACATCTTTTTACCTGGTGTCAAATGTCTTGTGCATTCAACCTAATCTGCCAGGCAGTTCAAATGGAAGGGAGACCTCTGCTGTTTAGTTCTGGTACTCCAGACATCATGATTTGAAATAACAAAAAAAAACACTTTTGAAAAAGGAACACAATGTTCGTGATTAATGATCGCCTGTATTTCGCAGTGTATTATATTCACTTTATTTAGTACAGTCAAATATTGCTTTCGTGTGATTGATTATATACCATGTCCAGGTCAGCTCCAATGATGAGGATGGTGTTGAAGATGTTCAAGTGGGCGGCAGCTGTTTTATAGCAGGGCATACAGCCTGAGCAGACAGCGCTACACAGTGAATAGCTCCTTCTCCTAGCACTGAGAGACTGGCAGGGATTGTGTTGGAGCAGATCCTTGTTTTAGCACCGGCTTAGTGGACAGCTCCACTGTTCTAAGCTGGAGCGTGGGAAATGTCTTGTGCCTCATTTACTCTTGACATTTCCAACCATCCTTGACTCTCACCTTATGTCGAGAGTTACTACTGTATCATTACCCCTGAGCCGCTCCTCTCCATGACTCAGTTCAATACCCCGCCTGAGGGCCTAGCTAGGGTTCTCTCAAGGTAGAGAGAGAGGAAAGAGGAAAAAGCATCTTGGACAGCACAGTTGAAACATTTGACAGCCGAGTGAATGTTGTGAAAGACAAGTCCATCATGTAGAGCTTGTTTGTTGAGGAGGCCATCAAGTACAACATGCTATTGATCAGGACAGCAGGAGTTCAACACTGTAAACACTGTTACCACCAATCACACTCATACTCTGTTAATATACGGTCCTAGTTCAGTATCAATATGTCTTTACCTCCAGGGTCTTGGTTTATTCTTTGATCAGTTGTCACCCATAACTTTCAATCAAATTGTATCCTCCCTGAATATGATCTGCTGGATGGTAATGCATCTTTTGTTACACTCCGGGGTGAAGTTTCCGCTAGGTGCAGATCTAGGATCAGCCCCCCCCCCCCTAATCCTAACCTTAACCATTAGTGAGAAAAATGATAAAAGATCAGCTTTTCTAGTGGCAACTTCTCCCTACACCTCTCTGTACTCCTCAGAACCACATTTCAATCCCTTCAGACAACCCATTTTATTACCCATTACTCAATTGTATATAGTATACAGTATCTATCTACCATATGGGAATGAATCTTATAGCAGAGCAGTCTGATTGGTTACCAAAGAATCCTCTCAGGCTCTATTCTCTAGGACGTGTCTGGAATGGCACCCTATTCCCTATAGAGGGCACTACTTTTGACCAGGGCCCATAGGGCTCTGCACCACCGATAGGGCTCTGGTCAAAAGTAGTGCCCTCTATAGAGAATAGGGGGGCATTTCTGATGCCACCTCTATGCAAAAAGATCTCTTACTGACTCCATAGACGTCATGATGTGAGTCACTGCATGCACCGCACAAGAAGTCTCGCCACTTCATAAAGCTTCTATTTACACGGGATGAAGTGGAAGACGCTGGTAACTCCTGAATCAACTCTATTGCTTTTTCCCGCTCCAATGTCGAGAAGGCAGCACTTTGATTGTGTTTGTTTGTTGCTATCAATTATTCACAGAGTGCAGATCACAATGTTTGGGTCTCTTAATTTCAGCTGCAGATTTAGTGCCAGAGAATAGGGAGTGATATAATGGTGCTTATAGTGGAGCGCTAACAAAACCATTATACAGTGAGCTCCAAAAGTACTTCAGGAGCTCACTGTATTTCTCTCTGTCTCATTAAGCGTTACTAAGTAGGAATTAAAAAAGGAGGCACATAGCACTTCAGAAATAACCTAGGGAGATAAACATAAGACAAAACAAGGTAAGGAAGCTGGTATAGGAAACACTGGTCATTCGTCAGGGCTGTGTGGAATCAATAGGATGTCTGTGTTTGTACCTCTGAACTAAACAAACTTTACTCTAATAGCTTTTCAGCTATCTGAGTGTGGTTCGTGTCTTCCTCCCAGTGAAACAGAAAGGTTAATAAACGTCTGCCATTCGGTTAATGAAAGGAATCATGAGTTGAAATAATAACTGCAAGACGGACGGACGGACGGACAGACAGACAGACAGACAGACAAGACATGCTCTCTGGTCTAGTGATGTAGCAGCATCTCTCCAACACAGAAGTGTCCTTGAGGCAGCATACTATGTCACTCATCACACACCTGAATTACTCTTTTTATCTCTGTGATGCTGGGTCTCACAAGCTGCTGTAAGCTCATCACAAACATTTATACACACCCCCTGATTAGATCGAAAGCCACACGCCACCCCCCTCACCAAGGTGACATTCTCCCAATGTGCTTTATACACAACCTGATGGTGAACCTGCACGTCTTGGAATAGAAACATCCCTGCTGTGCTTTAGTCAACATTATGTCTACAGTACACATGTACTGTTGCTGCCTCACACTTAGTTTCAGGGAATGGTGTCACATGTTTTTACTTGTTTAAGTTATGTGCCTGACTGTGCGATGTCCGTCTGCTTGTCTGTCTGCCTGCTTGCCTGCGGTAAAAAGGGCCCATGAGCACCAACGTGAAGTTCACAGCAACGTGTCATATTGGGTGTCAAATGAAATCTGAGAGTACAGTTGAAGTCGGAAGTTTACGTACACCTTAGCTGAATACATTTAAACTCAGTTTTTCACAGTTCCTGACATTTAATCCTAGTAAAAATTCCCTGTCTTAGGTCAGTTAGGATCACCACTTTATTTTAAGAATGTGAAATGTCAGAATAATAGTAGAGAGAATGGTTTATTTCAGCTTTTATTTCTTTCATCACATTCCCAGTGGGTCAGAAGTTTACATACGATCAATTAGCATTTGGTAGCATTGGCTTTAAATTGTTTAACTTGGGTCAAATGTTTCGGTTAGCCTTCCACAAGCTTCCCAAAATAAGTTGGGTGAATTTTGGCCCATTCCTCCTGACAGTGCTGGTGTAACTGAGTTAGGTTTGTAGGCCTCCTTGCTCGCACACGCTTTTTCAGTTCTGCCCACAAATTTTCTATATGACTGAGGTCAGGGCTGTGTGATGGCCACTCAAATACCTTGACTTTGTGGTCCTTAAGCCATTTTGCTACAACTTTGGAAGTATGCTTGGGGTCATTGTCCATTTGGAGGACCCATTTGCGACCAAGCTTTAACTTCCTGACTGATGTTGTGAGATGTTGCTTCAATATTGCTTCAATATATCCACATAATTTTCTGCCTCATGATGCCATCTTTTTTGTGAACTGCACCAGTCCCTCCTGCAGCAAAGCATCCCCACAACATGATGCTGCCACCCCTGTGCTTCACGGTTGGGATGGTGTTCTTCGGCTTGCAAGCCTCCCCCTTTTTCCTCCGAACATAACGATGGTCATTATGGCCAAACGATTCTATTTTTGTTTCATCAGTCCAGAGGACATTTCTCCAAAAAGTACGATCTTTGTCCCCATGTGCAGTTGCAAACCGTAGTCTGGCTTTTTTATGGCGGTTTTGGAGCAGTGGCTTCTTCCTTGCTGAGCGGCCTTTCAGGTTATGTCAATATAGGACACGTTTTACTGTGGATATGTCACGTTCTGACCTTAGTTCCTTTATTATGTCATTGTGTTAGTTTGGTCAGGGTGTGAGTTGGGGTGGGTAGTCTGTTCTTTTTTCTATGTAGTATTTATGTGTTTGGCCTGGTATGGTTCTCAATCAGAGTCAGGTGTCATTTGTTGTCTCTGATTGAGAATGTTTTCCCCATTTTAGTTGTGGGTGATTGTTTTCTGTCTCTGTGTCTTCACCGGACAGAACTGTTTCCTTTTCGTTCATTCTCCTTGTTATTTTGTTTTTTTTGTGTTCAGAGTTAATAAATATCAACATGGACACGTACCACGCTGCATATTGGTCCAATCCTTCATACTCCTCGTCAGAGGAAGACGAATCTCGTTACAGGATATAGATACTTTTGTACCGGTTTCCTTCAGCATCTTCACAAGGTTGATTTGAACTTTTCACACCAAAGTACGTTCATCTCTAGGAGACAGAACACGTCTCCTTCCTGAGCGGTATGACGGCTGCGTGGTCCCATGGTGTTTATACTTGCGTACTATTGTTTTACAGATGAACGTGGTCCCTTCAGGCATTTGGAAATTTCTGCCAAAGATGAACCAGACTTGTGAAGGTCTACAATTTGTTTTCTGTCAAGCAAAGAGGCACAGAGTTTGAAGGTAGGCCTTGAAATACATCCACAGCTATACCTCCAATTAACTCAAATGATGTCAATTAGCCTATCAGAAGCTTCCACATCCATTACATAATTTTGTTGAGTTTTCCAAGCTGTTTAAAGGCACAGTCAACTTAGTGCATGTAAACCTCTGACCCACTGGAATTGTGATACAAGTGAATTATAAGTGAAATAATCTGTCTGTAAACAATTGTTAGAAAAAAGACTTGTGTTATACTCAAAGTAGATGTCCTAACCGACTTGGTCAACTATAGTTTGTTAACAAGAAATTTGTGGAGTGGTTGAAAAACGAGCTCTAATTACTCTAATGACTGTATTTAAACTTCCGACTTCAACTGTATATTTTTTTAGGTGTATACATTTGAACCATGTTCCATCCTAACAATTTGGAATGAGCAAAGTTTTTGATTTCTTAATGTAAAAGGAAATGGCATCTTAGAAGACATCTACCAGAAAAAAGTATTTGAAGGATTTAGAAATACATAAACACAATAATAATAAAGTAAAGACCCCTGCCAACTAATATTTTTTTCTGTCTTCTGTAAGTTTAAAAAAGATTGCTTTGTGCCTTGAAATTCCATTACCAAAACCCCATATATTTGAGATATTTTCTCATTTCTCTCCTTCATGAGGGAGGATAATGAAAGTTCAGTTACAAGTAAAGGTAGTCCTACCAATTAGTGTTTTTACTGATTGATCAATTTTGTTTATGAATTAAGTGATTAAAACTCGACATCCTGTTATTAAATCGGTAACAGACTTTCAGAACAAGCGGTAACGGAATTTCTGCAATTGATTTGGCTACAATAGGACATCATAGTAGTCACAAACCACAGTTGGGTCCCTGCTACTGTCCTCCCTTCCACTGGCATACTGTAATGTTCAGCTGAAAACTGGTGGTCAAAGCAAGAGCGTGAAGTCTGGACAACCCATCTCTCTCTCCAATTAATGTCACCTCTCCCAGCTCTTTCAACCCATTCTTTCTACAGACATCTTTGAATCTTAATTCGGAGCAGATATTTAAGAGTTTTTCGAAAACATGGTCACATAAAAACGGAGGGAAATTTTACCGAAATTCTGTTCTTCCAGTAAATGTGTTCTTGTACAATTTTCAGTGTAAATTGTTAAAAGTAGTTGCTGTGCATAGAATGGTATGGTTTGTTAACCTTTTGAAATCAGTGTTTTTTTATTTGGCATACATTTTAAGTGAAACGTCTGAGTGGAATTTCCCCTGCCTGTCTGACTGCCCCTCTATCTATCTGCCCGTTAATGTGTCTGTCTGCCTCTGTCCCTCTGTCCACTCTTAAACAGCCAACCTGTCGTTATTAATGACCCCTGCATTATTAATCCCAGCATGCATTAACATGCTGCACCTTCCCTTTTCTTTATCACACACCTCATCCAATCACTGTAGTTAATGGGGTCGCACTGGCTCATTCAGTCTTCTCAATACAGCGTGACAGCAGCAACTGTATTCTCCACTCCCATGAGCCTCTCTGGTTCCGCCGGGTCACTCTGCTCACTCTTCAAATCTGGCCTATCCATAACAACCAAGGCACACGGACATAAAATTATATGTGTGCAAAACTCATATTGACAGTGTGAGTAGCCTACTACAGTAAATGTTTTTTTTTGGAGATAGTGGTGATTTTAGCACATGCACAAACAATAGTGTTAAAAGACAATAGTGTCACAAGGTTGTAATCTCTTATTGATAGATGTGCTGGGTGTCTCGAGATTTGCATAGGCTCTAATTACCTTCCTGTGAATGCACACTTCAACATTTCCACTCACTGTTGATGCTAGCACTTGCCCCCAAAAGGTGTACAATCTGGGTTACAGTGGGGCAAAAAAGTATTTAGTCAGCCACCAAAGTTCTCCCACTTAAGAAGATGAGAGAGGCCTGTAATTTTCATCATAGGTACACTTCAACTATGACAGACAAAATGAGAAAAAAAATCCAGAAAATCACATTGTATGATTTTTTATGAATTTATTTGCAAATGATGGTGGAAAATAAGTATTTGGTCAATAACAAAAGTTTCTCAATACTTTGTTATATACCCTTTTTTGGCAATGACAGAGGTCAAAATGTTTCTGTAAGTCTTCACAAGGTTTTCACACACTGTTGCTGGTATTTTGGATCATTCCTCCATGCAGTTCTCCTCTAGAGCAGTGATGTTTTGGAGCTGTTGCTGGGCAACACGGACTTTAAACTCCCTCCAAATATTTTCTATGGGGTTGAGATCTGGAGACTGGCTAGGCCACTCCAGGACCTTGAAATGCTTCTTACGAAGCCACTCCTTCATTGCCCCGGAGTTGTGGTTGGGATCATTGTCATGCTGAAAGACCCAGCCACGTTTCATCTTCAATGTCCTTGCTCATGGAAGGAGGTTTTCACTCAAAATCTCACGATACATGGCCCCATTCATTCTTTCCTTTACACTGATCAGTCGTCCTGGTCCCTTTGCAGAAAAACAGCCCCAAAGCATGATGTTTCCACCACCATGCTTCACAGTAGGTATGGTGTTCTTTGGATGCAACTCAGCATTCTTTGTCCTCCAAACACGACGAGTTGAGTTTTTACCAAAAAGTTATATTTTGGTTTCATCTGACCATATGACATTCTCCCAATCTTCTTCTGGATCATCCAAATACTCTCTAGCAAACTTCAGACGGGCCTGGACATGTACTGGCTTAAGCATGGGGACATGTCTGGCACTGCAGGATTTGAGTCCCTGGCGGCGTAGTGTGTTACTGTGGTAGGCTTTGTTACTTTGGTCCCAGCTCTCTGCAGGTCATTCACTAGGTCCCCCCGTGTGGTTCTGGGATTTTTGCTCACTGTTCTTGTGATCATTTTGACCCCACTGGGTGAGATCTTGCGTGGAGCCCCAGATCGAGGGAGATTATCAGTGGTCTTGTATGTATTCCATTTTTTAATAATTGCTCCCACAGTTGATTTCTTCAAACCAAGCTGCTTACCTATTGCAGATTCAGTCTTCCCAGCCTGGTGCAGGTCTACAATTTTGTTTCTGGTGTCCTTTGACAGCTCTTTGGTCTTGGCCATAGTGGAGTTTGGAGTGTGACTGTTTGAGGTTGTGGACAGGTGTCTTTTATACTGATAACAAGTTCAAACAGGTGCCATTAATACAGGTAACGAGTGGAGGACAGAGGAGCCTCTTAAAAAAGAAGTTACAGGTCTGTGAGAGCCAGAAATCTTGCTTGTTTGTAGGTGACCAAATACTTATTTTCCACCATAATTTGCAAATAAATTCATTAAAAATCCTTTTCTGGATTTTTTTTCCTTCTCATTTTGTCTGTCATAGTTGAAGTGTACCTATGATGAAAATTACAGGTCTCTCATCTTTTAAGTGGGAGAACTTGCACAATTGGTGGCTGACTAAATACTTTTTTGCCCCACTGTAAGTTTACAAAAACAAATCCTCAAGTGAGAGGATAAACCACGGAGTAAATGTAAATGTAATTAGGTGTTACACCAACACAATCTCACGCTCAATTCCTGCAAATATGTGAGAGCTAACTAAGTTAGCTAGTGTTTAGTTACATTGAAAAGGAACTAACGTTACTTAAAATAAGATCCTTCGCTTGTCATAAAAAAATGTGACAGAGGAGGAATTTGTATACAAAACAAATGTGACTATGTGAATGAATGTTGCCGACAACTATCTAAAGGTGACTTCTGTCACAAACTGAATCATGACCCTCTCCTAGAATTACAGCATAATATCACATCCACATTGGAAAGCTATTAGGAATCAGGACAAATCACCAAAACAGTATGTGAATTTCTATGTGTGAAATTTCCTAAGATACCAACTTTTTGTTTTGGTTTGTTTGTTTGTCAATTAGGGTGTGCAGGGTGAATACGTGGTCTATTGTACGATAATTTGGTTAAAAGCCTATTTAACATTTGCTCAGTGCATTGTTTTCACTGAGGAAATGTATGAGTCTGCTGTTAATAATGATGCAGAGGATTTTCCCAAGGTTACTGTTGACATTGGGGTCAAATTTGTCTCCACTTTTGTGGATTGGGGTGATCACTCCTTGGTTCCAAATATTGGGGAAGATTCCAGAGGTAAGGATGATGTTAAAGAGTTGTTGTCTGTATATTTGATCATTTCATTGAGGGTACCATCAACACCACAGGCCTTTTTGGTTTGGAGGGTTTTTATTTTGTCCTGTAGTTCATTCAAGGTCATTGGAGAATACAGTGTGTTCTGGTAGTCTTTAATAGTTGATTCTAAGATTTGTATTTGATCATGTATATGTTTTTGCTGTTTGTTCTTTGTTATAGAGCCAAACGGATTGGAGAAGTGTTTTACCCATACATCTCCATTTTGGATAGATAATTCTTTGTGGTGTTGTTTGTTTAGTGTTTTCCAAATTTCCCAGAAGTGGTTAGAGTCTATCGATTCTTCAATTACATTGAGCTGATTTCTGACGTGCTGTTCCTTATTTTTCCTTAGTGTATTTCTGTATTGTTTTAGTGATTCACCATAGTGAAGGCGTAGACTCAGGTTTTCCGGGTCTCTATGTTTTTGGTTGGACAAGTTTCTCAATTTCCTTCTTAGATTTTTGCATTCTTCATCAAACCATTTTCCATTGTTGTTCATTTTCATCAGTTTTCTATTTGAGATTTTTAGATTTGATAGGGAAGCTGAGAGGTCAAATATACTGTTAAGATTTTCTACTGCCAAGTTTACACCTTCACTATTACAGTGGAACGTTTTGTCCAGGAAGTTGTCTAAATGGAATTTAATTTGTTGTTGCCTAATTTTTTTTGGTAGGTTTTCGGACTACATTCCTTCCATCTATAGCATTTTTTAATATTAGTTCCTTGTGCTTTGATGCCTCATGATTGAGTATTGCTCTGTTCAAGTAGACTGTGATTTTGCTGTGGTCTGATAGGGGTGTCAGTGTGCTGACTGTGAACGCTCTGAGAGACTCTGGGTTGAGGTCAGTGATAAAGTAGTCTACAGTACTACTGCCAAGACATGAGCTATCGTGGTACCTACCATAGGAGTCCCCTCGAAGCCTACCATACATACCCAGCGTGCGACAGAGCTGCAGGAGTTACCCGTTTTTGTTGGCTATGTTGTCATAGTTGTGCCTAGGGGGGCATATGGGGGTGGGAATGCTGTCACCTCCAGGCAGGTGTTTGTCCCCCTGTATGCTGAGGGTGTCAGGTTCTTATCTGGTTCTGGCATTTAGGTCACCACAGACTTGTACATGTCCCTGGGAATAAGGAATAAGAGTTTGTTTTATGAAAATGTCAAGTCCATTGATAAACCATTATTCAACCAAGCTTAATAGGCCTACAATTTGGCAAGCACAAATGACTATCTCACAATTTTAACCATAACTGTTTTTATGTGTCTGAAATTGTTTGTTACCATTTGGCCTGGGCATCAGACTCCAGAAGCCTTTATTGCAGAATTGTGTCAATGAGGTGGTTGGTTTTAAAATTGGCTAACACTTATCACATGGTTTGTGCAGCCTGAAATATGGTGCTTTTGGATATATAGTTGGGATTCTATCAGCTACTTTAACATTTTTAACAAGCATGGTAACACGCATTCATTGTTACACCTCTGTAATTACAGACTGCAATTACCACCAGTTGCATGTTGGTATTGTAGTGTAACTATGTATTACAACAATCAATTGCAATACTTGTTAGTGTAATTACATATGCAATTGCTCTCTAATAATTACCCCTTAAAATGAAGTGTTACCGACGTGTACTTTCATTGCTCTTGACTTTAAAAATCCAACTTCGAATGTTACCTCACTTTCAATAACATAGGTAGATTAAGCTTTCAACTGCTCAAATTCTTATCATGTTTTATAGTTTAAACATTAGAGTTTTAAAATTGTGCTCTAGATGGAAATCTACAGATCAATGTTACAGAATATGATATTGCATGTTATTAATGTGATCCATGAATTGGTAATATTGAGCTCATCAAAGGTTTGCTTGAAAAAGATGTTATGTATGTTGGAAACGTACACATATACAGAATTGTAGTTTAGTTGGAAGGTTGAATACTGTAGCCTATTTAAAAGGCATATACCATGGAACACGTTGATGTAGGATTCTCCAGTGACGGCTTCCTCTGGTGTATTGGGGTGGAGAGGTATCATTTTGTGTGTGTAATGCCTTTTGTAAGTGGTGTAGGCTATGTCCAGTGTCCACTCTACTGCACTCCCATTGGTCTTCTCTAGCTAATGAATACCCATGTTGTGTGAAAGTTCTGTGACAAGACAATATGACCAGTTTCCTTCACACAATCTGAAATGGTCCACCGACACAGACCGTGTGGTGAAGAAGGCGCAACGGCGCCTCTTTAAACTCAGGAGGCTGACGAAATTTGGCTTGGCCCCTAACATCCTCAGAAACTTTTGCAGATGCATCGTTGAGAGGATCCTGTCGGGCTGTATCACCGCCTGGTATGGCAACTGCACCGCCCGCAACCGCAGGGCTCTCCAGAGGGTGGTGCAGTCTGACCAAAGCTTCACCAGGGGCACACTGCCTGCCCTCCAGGACACCTACAGCACCCGATGTCACAGGAAGGCCAAAAAGATCATTGATGGCATTAACCCCCGAGCCATGGCCTGTTCACTCTGCTATCATCCAGAAGGTGAGGTCAGTACAGGTGCATCAAAGCTGGGACTGAGAGACTGAAAAACAGCTTCTATCTCAAGGCCATCAGACTGTTAAATAACCATCAGTAGCTAGCTACCACCCGGTTATGTAACGCCACTTTAATAATGGAACACTAGTCATATTAATAATGTTTACATACTGCTTTACTCATCTCATGTATATACTGTATTCTAATCTATTTTTGTCAATGCCACTCCGACATTGCTCGCGCTAATATTTATACATTTCTTAATTCCATTATTGTACTTTTCAATTTGTGTATTATTTAGAATTGTTAGATAATACTGCACTGTTGGAGCTAGGAACACAAGCATTTCGCTACACCCGCAGTAACATCTACTAAATATGTGTATGTGACCAATACAATTTGATTTAGTTGGTTTTGGGTGTGAAACAGTAATTTGATTGAAAATATGTATAAGTGGATCACTTGACACCTATCAAAAGTGATCCAAAGTGTTTTCCTACTGAGTCTTTAATAGACGATTGTCAACAGATTTAAGATTAGCCTATGCCCAGTGTCCCCCAGCCTATAAGGAGCGTGGAGATGCCCACCACTGAACCAGGGCGGAGCTAGAGCCTGGCCAGATTGCCTCTCGGTTCATGTGAGAAATCCCCGCCCTCTGTGCATATCATCCTCTCTCTGCCTCCGTCAGTCTTCCTTCCAGGTAATTCTGTTCCAGAAAATGCGCGGCTGGCAACTGCTGCTGCTGTCCCTGTAGTTGTCTCTCTCTACCGGGCCTCCTTCCACTCAGTATAGCTCACCCACCGACTGCTAGAGAGAATCCGCATGCGGAGCCTCATCGAACGCACCGTGGTGAATTTACACTTGATTTTCTGTCGCAGAAGAGTGGTATCTACGCTTGCCAGATTCTTGAATATGGAGGTCCTTGTGAAATGTACATTTGATCATTTTTTTTGTTTTATGTCTTAAATATCAGTGATGGATCCAGTCTTTGAAACCGCATGAAAATGCAAGTTTTGCAGTTTATTTTCATTCGTTCAAGCTGAGCAAATGCGTCGTGTCTGAGGCAGAATCTACGGTCTCCTCCAAATCAGCCCAGGATTTGCGTATGAGAAACCCAAACCACAGCGTTCCTATTGATCGAACATTGCGTTTGGCTTGCATTTATTCCCAGTTTCGGATTGATCGGATGCACCGGCGTTGGATGCGACTGTGGAGAACTCCATAGCTTTCAGCATGATTTGATGTAAAGGGTTTTTCAACAGGGTAACTGGACGTCTACCTTTCTGAAAACAGCTACATTCAAGTCAAGTGCGAAAGCCATCGATAGATCATCCCTATATGGACTAAACCTTGGCTCCTCGGGATTTTAAAACTAGCAGGTCACACTCATCTTGGTTTTGGCGCTTCTTGGGGAAATTGCCTTAAACTGCGGGAGCCATGAAAGTTGTTTCAGCAGTGTTGTTCCTTGCCATATTTTGGAGTCAGGAGTGGGAGCCCGTGAATTCTGATTCAATCATACACATCGGTAAGTGCGCCTTCTCCCAAAATCAGTACGCTACTAAGGGTGCCATCCCTCTGCATGGATTTGCCTCGGCATATGTTTGGGTAGCCTATCTGTAATTGGCAAATCATTTGTGCCACCACACACCTCTAACAATATGGACATTGTCAGTTCCGAAGCATGATATTGGTACGGGATACATTATTGTTCAATAATACAATTCATTCTTACCTCATACTGCAAAGCAATTTTTGACTTAACCTCTCATGCGCAATTATACATAATGACTATTGAAGTTGCATATAATTATCGTGTATGTTTTAGTTAGGGAATTGCATTAATCATAATGTTTTTATATTCAATAATCTAAAGATGGGAAATGTGAATACATGTTTTATACCATAGGCAACATGTAATATTAACTTACTGTTTAGAATGGGTCTCCTGTTCATTGCGTCAATTCTCCTGCTGCCTGAAAACAGGTGGTTTGAGAATTGCCTGGTGTCTGCGGATTAGGAAGGAATATGCTGATATTCTATTTCTTTAAACAATATCTCCACAATTACATGTTAGCTACATGCAATTCACCTGGAATAGCCTCAATAATATAGGAATGGGACCACTGTAGCAGAGGAGGCTGGTGGGAGGAGCTATAGGAGGATGGGCTCATTGTAATGGCTGGAATGGAATAAATGGAATAGAGTCAAACATGTGGTTTCCATACGTTTGATGTGTTTGATTCTATTCCATTCTAGCCATTACAATGAGCCCATCCTCCTATAGCTCCTCCCACTAGCCTTCTCTGCACTATAGACAATGAGGCAATGTTGAGTGTGCAGATTGAAATGGGGTGTAGGAAAAATGTGCTTAGATGTAGGCAATGAGAGGAGGGTCGGCTGAGAGATAGTGTATACACTCATGCATGTCTTGCTTGTGTGCGCGATAGGTTAATATTTGAATGGACACACATTGTGACCTCAAATAGAGCTTGCCAACTCGTAGTCCTTAAAACCAGAAATGAGTTACCTATGGTTCGTTAAGCCATTCCTGGGGAAAATGAATGGGGTAATCAAAAATAAGGTTGACACAGGCTTCAGCGATCTTATACATTTTGTTCTATGAGATAATATCAGTCAGTTAACATGACATGTATGAAATATGCAGACTTGCCTAGTTAAATTTTAAAAAGTCTAAAAACGTGCTGTTATCTGCTTGTTTTGATTACATAAATGCTTAAATTCACAAAAAGTGACGTTAGCTGATGAAGATTACCTCATAGAACAAAACGTTTAAGATCTCCTAAACCTGTGTTTATCCTAGCCCATATTTTCAGTGTTTATCCCCCCCCAAAAAACATGAATTTCCCAATAGGCTTTCCTTGGGTCAATGAGCCATGGTGGAGTTGGCCTCCGTTAGTGCCTAAAAAAATATGCTCATTATTGCTCTCTATGGGGGATGGAGAGAAAAAGAGAGAGAGAGATGCACACCAATTTAGGCTCTCAACAATGGTACATCGCAACACACTGATGGATAAAATGTTATAAGCAAGATAAACCTGATAGTGTTAGGTGCACTTAACACAAAACGCTTTACCTCATCTTGAACCACCCTCTCTATATAGCTGTCAATATGTCAAGTAAATTGGCCTTATTTTTCTGATCATTCCAATCCCCAAGACTTTATGATAGCCTATTGTGAGGCCATTGTCGTGCAATGCATTTTTTTCGTTTGTCGCACACCTGACAAAATGCATCGAAGTCAATTTAATGCATCAGGCAAATTGTCAGTGTGAAACAAGGTAGGTGTAGGTGATTTACAGTAGCCTGTTTGTAGCTGTAGCTATTTGGGAAGATCAGGGACTTGGTTTATGGATGGTCTTTGGACAAGCTGCTTCTCCAGTGAAAAACTGGGAATATTCAGCCTCCAGTATTGATTATGTCCTATTATGTGTCTATTTCATTTTTTTCCACCCAGTTGTAATGTGATTTTAATGTCATTATTTTTTTCTGATGAATGACAACAAGCCTCTGTTTGTTCATTTTTCCTCGAATAACAACCTTTGGTGGTGCTTCCGAGTCATTATTTTCTTCCCCACCCTCAATCGATAGCTCATTTCCCTTGCTAGACGTTCCTATTTTGAATCACCAGGCCTACATGAAAGGTTACCCTTACGATTCCCCTCCCTGGTGGAAATGGCAGACTAGGCCACTTATTGGTTGTGATATTTCCTCGCATGTCACTGTCAAGTGAGAAAAGGACAGCATTAAAAAAAGGACCGGCCTAATTATTAAGGAACAAAATTGTGTTTAATCGGAAATACTTAGGCCTACGTTGTCTCCCAAAACAAGTGAGTGGTCAGGAGAATGAAAAGCTACGTTAAGCATAACTTTGACGATGTCAGAAGGAATACCTTTCTAGTCTATTTGTTGCGGTTAAAGAAAGAAGGAAAGGGGAAAACCTGAAATCAACAGAGTGCTATAGCCTAGTTGGTCTAGCTTATAGCCTACTGCATCATCCTTTCCTGTGACGCTAGAATTTGAGGGAGGCATTTTCATATCACACGCATTACTTGATTGCCGAGGAGCCTTCTAATGATCTGCATGCTGAAGGGACAGGCGATGCGCCGTACACGGCATCGCGATGGCGTGCCACTTTATGAGGCTATTCAGAAAGTCAATTTGATTTATGTTGCTGGAAAGCCCCAAAGTCCCTCGTATTATCCAAGCTGCCTGGCATCGTCCTCTCACAGCACATCCACCCGCTCACCATACACTAATGCAGAGGAGCCAAACATTCCCACATGACAGTCCCACTTCAGGCTACTTTGTTCCTTCCGTAGAAGAACAAAGATTCCCGATTCCCTGTTTAAAGCAGATGCCCTCTGTTTATGTTTTGCACCTAGCCAATTGAAATACAAAGTGCCCAAATCGAAATGCAGGAGGACAGGCTTATTATATTCCCCGGCCCCCCTAGTGGTCGTATTCCCCGGCCCTTCTAGTGGCCCCACTAGTGGTCGTATTCCCCGGCCCTTCTAGTGGCCCCACTAGTGGTCGAGTCTTTAAAGCTTTTCAAGCTGTAATGTTGTATTAATTTTCAATACTCCTGAGGGGGAAAATCTCATCTTTATCATTATTTTTTAAATTTTTTTATTATGTAATTGTTACATGATGTATTATGGAAGTGACCTTAATAATAAATCTTCTTTAGCTGTAATATGACAGGAGAACACTTCTATTTTTGTCTTTGCCATGGTAGTGGGATTCAAAATATATGGGTTTATAGATTTGGGTGTTCCTGGTGGTTTGCTAACCCCTTTCGCAGCTGTCAAGGCTACGTCCTTTTTAACAAGGAGCTGCACGTTTGTAGGAAGTGCTTCCTATCTATCCACCCATCGAGTTATGTATCTACGAGCTCTGACAGATCTGCTGCTCCATATTTATTTCAGCAGATTATACGCCTCAGATTTCCCCTGTGTTTGGACATCTGACTGAGTACTGGAAGTGACAGTGTGCATGTTGGTGAGGCACTCATCCAGTAGCAAGGGTGTAACTTTGTGTTGGATATTGGGGGGGTCAATGTGTTCCGGTGTGAAATGAGTAGCTGTGAAATGGTTGTTTCTGGTGAATTTCGAAGGGAAATATATATTTTTCAATCCTGATAATTTGGTTAGTATTCCCCAATCACAACTGAAATCTTCAATATACAATAAAAGGTCCTTTGCTGTTGTTCTGGGATTGATTTGCACTTTTCGAACCAAAGTACGTTCATCTCTAGGACACAGAACATGTCTCCTTCCTGAGCGGTATGATGGCTGCGTGGTCCCATGGTGTTTATACTTGCGTACTATTGTTTGTACAGATGAACGTGGTACCTTCAGGTGTTTGGAAACTGCTCCCAGGGAAGAACAAGACTTGTGGACGTCTCCAATTTTATTTCTGAGGTCTTGGCTCATTTCTTTTGATTCCCCCATGATGTCAAGCAATGAGACACTGAGTTAGAGGGTAGGCCTTGAAATATATCCATAGATCCAGCTCCAATTGACTCAAATGATGGTTGAAAAACGAGTTAGACTCCAACCTATGTGTATGTTAACATCCGACTTCAACTGTACATTTATGAAATGTTGATGAACTTTTACTCGTTGAGAGAGAGAGAGAGAGAGAGAGAGAGAGGGAGAGAGAGAGAGTGAGATTTAAAATGGGCAGAAAAATCTATTTTAGTTATTGAACTACAGTAAGGAAAGGGATTTACACCCGGTAACAAAATTACATCATGGGTCCCTAATCTGTACTACATTGAAATGCATAATTATGGATTTGAATGTCTTCCTCTTCATGGTGATGGATCCTGAATAGGTACACAAAGGTAGAAATATGCTATATCATCCTTTGCATATATGGGTATTATTCTAATGAATAATACATTTGGTTGGTTTGGACCAAATCTGAACCAATCATAGATGTCTGTTTCACAAGTTTAGACATCACAGTATAGCACAGCACAGTACAGTATAGTATGGTAAAGTATAATTCAGTAGAGTACAGTAGACTGTACTCTACTTTAGTGTGCTACTGTACTGAACTGTATGTACTGAACTGAACTATACTCTACTCTTCCTTACTGCTCTGTACTCTACTGTGCTTCACTGTACTGTGCTGTCCAAACTTGTGAAACAGACTTATATGGTTTTTCGTTAATTCTGTTACCGACTGGGTAACAGAATTTCAACTTTTAATCACTTGATAATTCATAAACAAAAATTGATATCAGTAAAAACACTAACTAAGTCTACCGTTACTTCTGTGAATCTTCATTATCCTCCCTCCTGATGAGGGTGTGAAATGAGAAAATACCTTATCTGTTTTGGTAATGGAATTACAAGGCACAAGGAGATGTTTCTTAAACGCACAGAAGGCAAATAATTTATACGAAACAAACTATATGTTTATTAGTTGGCAGGGGTCTTTAATTCAACATTATTGTGTTTTGATGTATTTATAGTACCTTTTCAAGACTTTTTCTGGCAGATGTTTTCTAAGACCCATTTTCCATCTGCTTGACCAGAAATCAAAGCCATTCCTGAATTTATAAGATAGACAATTGTCGAAAAATATGTATCTATGACTTCATTTCCAAAAAATATAAACTCTTTGCTTTCATTTTGACACCCAATTTGATATGCTCCTGTGAACTTCACATGTTGGTGCTCATGGGTCCATTTACCGTATGAAAATAAGGCTACTGCAAAAAGGTTTTAAGATCTATGTGAAACAAGCTACATATAAATGCAATTTATTATCTGAATTCTCTCCTACTTTTTGTCTCCATCTTTATTATTACAACGTGTATGTTGGAATCTAAGGCCGAGTAACATGTAGGTACCTAATCCTTGTAAACAGTCAGCAGGTAGGGTAGACCAGATGGACTGGACCATTTCAAACGTGCTATTTTTGGAGAACAACAGAGGCCCTTATCCCAGGAACATACTGATAATGAGGAGTGTGTGTGCCTGAAGACTGACTGCCATGTAAAGGTTTTGGCTTAATCCCTTCCTAGCCCCCCGGGTATCCCCAGCAGGCCTCTGCCTCCAGATGTGGGTGGGTGTGTGTGCGCGTGTGCGTGCATGTGTGTTTGTGTGTGAGTGAGTGGACAGAAGGCCAACATGCGCCAATAATCTCGCCAGGGCTGGAGTTATGAATGAACCTTAAGGGGCCTGGCCCGCCCTGCAGTACTTCTTTGCCCATCTAAATAAATGATTGAAAATGTATCATTTATTTGACCGAGACACGCTCTGACAGAAAGACGCATTACTCACATTATTTTCAAAATTCTTCAAGCTCTGTCAAATATGTTGTTGGTCATTGCTAGACAACCATGTTCAGGTCTTGCCATAGATTTACAAGCAGATTTAAGTCAAAACTGTAACATTCACTATCTTTTTGGTAAGCAACCCCGTTGTAGATTCGGCGTTGTGTTTTAGGCTATTGTCCTGCTGAAAAGTGAATTTATCTCCTAGACTAAGTACAGGATTTTGCCTGTGTTTAGCTCCATTCCATTTAGTTTTTATCCTGAAAAACTCCCCATTCCTTAACAATTACAAGCATACCCATAACATGATGCAGGCACCACTATGCTTGAAAATATGGAGAGTGGTACTCAGTTAATGTGTTGGATTTCTCCCAAACATAACAATTTGTATTCAGGACAAAAAGTGAATTGCTTTGCCACTTCTTTTGCAGTATTACTTTAGAGCCTTGTTGCAAACAGGATGCATCTTTTCACACCATCAAGTAGGTTAGTATTGTGGAGTAACTACAATGTTGTTGCTTCATCCTCAGATTTGTCCTATAACCGCCATTAAACTCTAACTATTTTAATCTCACCATTGGCCTCATGGTGAAACCCCTGAACGGTTTCTTTCCTCTCTGGCAACTTAGTTCTGAAGGACGCCTGTATCGTTGTAGTGATTGAGTTAAGGTTAGTCTAATGAATAACTTCACCATGCTCAAAGGGATATTCAATGTCTGCTTTTTTATTTTGACCCATCTACCAATAGGTTCCCCTTTTTGCGAAGCATTGGCAAACCTCCCTGGTCTTTGTGGTTGAGTCTGTGTTTGAAATTCACTGCTTGACTGAGGGTCCTTACAGATAATTGTATATGTGGGGTACAGAGATGAGGCAGTCATTCAAAAATCATGTTAAACACTATTATTGCACACAGAGTCCATGCAACTTATTAAGCGAATGTTTTACTCCTGAACGTATTTAGGCTTGCCATAACAAAGGGGTTGAATTTTTAGATTTTTCAGCTTTTCAATTTTATTTAAATTTGAAAACATTCGAAAAACATAATTCCACTTTGACATTATGGGGTACTGTGTAGGACAGTGACAAAAAAAATCTAAATTGAATCCATTTTAAATTCAGGCTTTAAAACAACAAAATGTGGAAAGAGTCAAGGGGTGTGAATACTTTCTGCAGGTACTGTATCTGATGCTGTTTGGACAAAAATACTATGCCCTTTCACACTATTTCTGTCCAGACAGCATCAGATACGTGGGTTACATATAGCAAGACGGAGGTACGCGTTTTCACTCACTCTGATGTTTTCTCCAGTGAGATAGTTTCAGCAGAGAGGAAGATTAGATTAGATTTTTATTTAGTCACATGCAGGTTGGTTACATTCATTTCTGTTAATGCATGTATTAATTACAGTCATTTACCGTTCTCATTCTCGGAGTGGAAACATTGTTTGCAGAGTTCACAACCTGCTTTTCTTATGAGACATTTTTTGTTTATTTCATAACCATCATTTATGAGTTTTTCTCATTTTTTAAAAATTGTCTTTTGTTTAGAGTGCTCAATGTGAGCAATGAGCATGTCTCTGGTTTCTCTGTCCTGATAACTTTGAGGTAGCGCGCGCCTGGGCACGCATAGAAATAGGCCTACCTGCCAATCTAGGAAAGTGCCCATTTGTGGATGTCTGATTTCTGTCTTAACTCACCACGTCCACCACTAATATGCTGAGCTTCTCAGTAATTTTTTCTTCGCTGTTGAGAATAATACGATAAAAAAAATAATCTTTCCAACACTCTCCCATCCTTGATAATCATCGAGCCTGTTTTTTTTCTTCTACTGGATATATGGGATCATCAGATCATGCAAAATAGCATGATCTGATGATTCCATATATCCAGTAGAAGAAAAAAAACAGCCGTCTGTCCCCGAGCTCAATGGCACAGGAAACTGAGGGCCTGGAATAGGTTAGTTGACACAACGTTGCAAGATTGCTAGCGATAGCTTCCGGCCGGATCCAGTTGATTGATTTGATAGCCTACAATGTTGCACACCACTGGTGATAGCTCAAGTCAAGACAGAAAGAAAGGGGGGCAGACAGGCGGAGTAGAGAGATTCATGCGATAGAAATAACCTGAACTTTCATCAGGATATTTTCTACTGTTTTTGTCAGCTTTAGGCCTATGTCTTTTACTTAGTTGATGATGGCAGTTATGGGCCTACTGCTGCATTTGGCCTATAGGCTGTCTCTGAGTTCCATGTACTCAGTTATTTAGCCGCCAATGGATCACAGTGTATTCATATGTCCGTATAGCAGAGGCTGGTGATCTTGCATTCGTGGAATTTTAATTCAGATTTGAATGATTAACCACATGAAAATGATTTTGATAAACGAAAACGTTATTGAAATGAAACTGTTCCACAAAAATGCACATATAAAATAATAATCACTGTCACGCAGATCGGTAGAAATGGTAGGAGAAATTGTGAGCTTCCACAAACTTGAAACTCAAGAGTTACTACCTAACACCTCCGTTAGAGAGCAGTTATTCGTGTTTTCAGAGTGTAGAGAGTCGACAGTAAATTCACAGCACCATAAAACAGCCCTTATTATAAAGGCAAATGGCAACACCAATGCCATATATTTCTAATTGACTGAACAACTTCAAAGCCTACAAGTGCCACGGCTGACCTGAGCTTCAGTCCACTAATGTCACGTCCTGACCTAAGTTCCTTTTTTATGTCTCTATTTTGTTTGGTCAGGTCTATAGTGGGGTGGGCATTCTATGTTTTGTATTTCTGTGTTTGGCCTGGAATGGTTCCCAATCAGAGGCAGCTGTCTATCCTTGTCTCTGATTGAGAACCATACATGGGTAGCCTTTTCCCACCTGTGTGGTGTGGGTAGTTATTTTCTGTTTAGTGTGTTTTGCACCTGACGGAGTTGTTTCGGTTGTTCTCTTTTGTTGGTTTGTTAATCAGTTTTCAGTTCCATTAATAAAATGACGAACACGTACCACGCTGCCCTTTGGTCCTCACCTTCTTCCACCAACGTCCATTACTACTGAGTTCACTGGACCCCTGCAACTGCCCCTCACTGAATCTTCATCCAGAAATCTCTGTTCATTTTTTAGTAGGCCAGTCCCGAGACATGACAAAAAAAAAGTGTTTAATATGCCTATAAACTATCGAGCAAGCTGTACACAGATATAGCCAACCTAATTTTTTTTTACAAGACTCACCACAGTCAAAGCGTTGAGTAGAGAAGGGTGTAAGATAAATGAGAGAGTGGAGAATTAAAGAACACGGAGAGCGGCAGAGAGAAAACGAAACCCTATCATGTGTTTTACCAGTCCTCTTACTTTAGACCTGTGGACTATGCTTTGTATGACATACAGTATGGTCCTGTATGTGTGGTCCTGTGCTCACTTGGCGCTTGCAACATCAGGGTTGTGGGTTCGAGTCCCACTGGGGCCACCCCTACGAAAATATATGCATGCACTACTGCATATTGCTTTGCATAAAAGCATTTGCTAAATGGTATATATTATAAATTATATTAGTATACTGTACATGGGTCAGCTGTACATATTTCTCAATTATTTACAGGGTGCATAACAGAGAACATTTCTCAGTTGCATTGTCTTTTCAAAGTCATGTTGAGAACAGGAGTAATGTCCTCTGTGTTTAGTGAACAAGGTCTCAGTTGACTGCAGCACCGCAGTATAGTGAGCACGCCAATCAAGGCTCGCGCAGCAGGCATTATTTGCCTGGTACATGATAATGATTATAATACACCATCTTGAATGGAAAATGTCAAGCATCGTTAATTGTCCACCCGGGTTTTATTCACTCCTCGACTGACCGAATTGACTGTGAATACAAAGGTTTCACCTAGTTCGTCTGATTCCGCCTCAGTTTCCGTTGGGCAGTAACAAAATCTATAGACCATTAAAAAAAGTGTTGAAATATGAATAGAATTAATTTAAATCCCCAGGATGACTTCTTCAATGGGAAGTAGATATTTGTTTTCATTTTGAAATAATTCATTTGCTTTTATGCACCAACTGAAGACACTGAGCCAACAAGTGAGCCTTGGTGGTATTCATTTAAAAGATTCCCAGTTTCCCCTAAAATGATTCATGTCAATTAGCTGAATAATGGTTGTTAACTGACCCTGTTTATTTAATAGTCAATAAATCAACCAGACATGGTTGCAAAGGCTTGAACAACACTGCTGTATGATTCACCATGACACTTTGTTGCTCAACTCATCTTTCCACGCCAGTGGTTACAGTTTACCTCAGCATTCATCTTTATCCTGGCTCTCTTACACATAGCACAGAACAACCAGGCTCACAGACGCAAGCATTCATTGTTGGTATGACAGTATTAAATACAGTATCAAAAAAGTTGGATTTTCAGCACGTATCGGGACTATACACAACTCAACCAGCGTACCTTTTTTAATGGGTCTTTTTAATGTGGGTTTGTTTGTTTCATTGATATGCTGTTTATTAGTTGAATGTATCACTTGTGGTCAGGTCACTGTTATTGTGTCATTGCTGTTGGACTATTTAGCTCTGACTGGTAAGAAACAAAAAAAATGCTAAATAAGAGTCATTCTCGACATAACAGTGAGAGACAAATGTCTGGCTTGACCAAGCGCCGCATTACCCTCTCCATTCCACTAACAACTGATGCTGGGAAGAGAGAGCTGGAGCTGAGCCTCCTCGGGAGAGGCTGTGTCTGTGGTCATCATTACCCTCTCTGCTTTAGAGAGCCCTTTTGCCCTCTGTTTTCTTCTGTTCTCTCCAAGCCCCCCCCTTCTCTTGGGTTAAGAAGATCTTAGATCTAAAGTGCTGAAAAGTGCTCTCTTCTCTCTTTCTCCCCTTCTATATTTCTAACCCCATCTTCCCTCTTCTCTATAAGCGTAAGGAAATTCATTGTTTTTGTATGCGATTCCTCTTTTAGGTGCAATCTGAAATGGTTACTGCTGTGCAATGTTCACGTTGAGCTCATTTGACCCCATTTTACTTGTCATCCTCAATTCCAAGGAATTGATGGGAGGATGATGAGAATATATTTACAGAACATGCTTGATCATTATACCACCAAAGTTCACCTAATACCTTGTTTGCACTATTGGTTAGAGCCTGTAAGTAAGCATTTCACTGTAAGGTCTACACCTGTTGTATTCGGTGCACGTGTCAAATTAACTTTGATTTGATTTGTTGTAAAACAATGTCTAGATGTCTTTGTCGGGGAAATTACCAAATTACCATCATCTCTACTTCAGCATATTGTCACATTCTGACCTTAGTTCTTTTGTTATGTCTTTGTTTTAGGTTGGTCAGGGTGTGAGTTGGGGTGGGTTGTCTATGTTCGTATTTCTATGTTGTGTTTTGCGTTTGGCCTGGTATGGTTCTCAATCAGAGGCAGGTGTCGTTAGTTGTCTCTGATTGAGAATCATACTTAGGTAGCCTTTTCCCACCTGTGTTTCGTGGGTGATTGTTTTCTGTCTTTGTGTATGTCACCAGACAGGACTGTTTCGTTTCGTGTCTTTCTCTTTGTTATTTTTGTTTTAGTGTTCTGTGTTTAATAAATTCATCATGAACACATACCACGCTGTGCATTGGTCCTCCGATCGTTCATACTCCTCAGATAAGGACGACGAACGTTACACATGTCAAAGCATGCAAGGTTGCCTATTTGGACAGTTTTACTTGACAGAAATATGTGTTTGTCGTATTAAATAAAACGAATTATAACTCATGCGATAATACTTGTGCAAATGCTTTATTCAATTACTGCCTGTCTTGAGCATAAGTCTTGTAAGTCTTAGAAAGTTAAGCTCTAAATCCTCTTTCGAAGAAGCCCAGTCTAATCGTGTGGATATTGTTGTTTTTGCCCCAGTAATTCCTTTGATTTCATGTGACCCTGAAATGGGACATGACTCTGTGCTCTCAGGAAAGGTCAAACACTGACTCATGTCATGACTCGCCCTCCACCTCATAGTCATTTAGACCCCCCGCTGTGTCCGATACAAGTGGCGCAACACACTGTAGTGATAGAGCTTATAGGACTACACGTCATACAATAGCACAGACATCATCATTGAGGAGAAGGAAAGTTTTAGGAGGGGTGGGGTGATTGAGGTGGATTTACAGTAACTGTAAGGCTAGCAGAGGAGGCTTGCCGACGTCAACAGAAGTACAGTGCCCATTTACTATTTACAGCATAGAGAAAATAAAACATTGTAAATGCTGTCTGTAGGGAGGAAACGCGTGAGAAACATAGGACATAGAACAGAGGAGAAGCTCAGCAGAATAAAAAATATCAAATTCATTTTTTGGCCTAGGGATACATTTTGCCCAATGTGTGTGTATGTGTGTGTGTGTGTGTGTGTGTGTGTGTGTGTGTGTGTGTATGTGTGTGCGCTTCTGCGTGTGCGCTTCTGCGTGTATCTCGGTAGATACATGTGTAGGCTGGAGGTGTGAAGCTCCCAGGTCAAGGAGAAGTAGATCCTGGTTGATGTTGGATAATAGGGCCTGGGTTGGTTCCCCAGGGGTAGCGCTGTGGCGTACACAGCAACGCACCCCGGGAGTTGTGATTAGGCACCTGGCCAAGGCAGTGCTACGTTAAGGCTGTCTGTTGGAGCTACTGTACCAGAGGGTGTATTGTCATACTAGGTGTGTAATCTCACAGGATGTGGGGTAAAAATAGGACATGACAGGAGTTCTGACATTACTGTAATTGGGATTCATCCTGTGAGCTGAAAACTTTGCTGGCCAATAGTGCTTGTTTACTCTGTGGCAGACATGACATATTATTCTCACATTTATGCTGCTGTAGTGTAGATGCCTGGGTGTACAGTACCCATATGAGGATGATGATGGCTTTAGTTTTATCCACTAGTAAATTCTTTGTGTGTCATACGCCACGCCTGTATACAGATATTCACCTTGATAGATGCACAGTATCTCATTTCAGATGCCAAATGTTTTTCTCTTCCTGGGAGGTATTCCTTTGCTGGCTTTAGTTTGTGGAGTTAAACCGGCTCTTAAATCGTTCACGCAAGATACTGTTACTACACCCATGCCACAGCACCACCCCCACCCCTCAGCTGCAGCTGTCCCCAGGGACGGCCGAATCAACACTGATTTACTTGGTAAAGCCGTGCTCCCTGTTGAGGCACTAATACTGGTCACCTTCACATTATACCTTTCCCGCCTATGGTCATATCAAGCTGTTCTCTGGAGATTCCAAGCTGAGGGCTCACTTATCACTCCTTACCCTTAACCCCTGCTATCCACCGCCTGTATGTGGTTTTTGTGTCCTCCCTGCGGTGGTCTAAATTCATAGCCACAAACCTCCGCTTTGACCCTTCTCATCATCCCTGGCTGTCGTGGTTGTGATAGGCCTTGGCCAAGGCTCTCATTGACAGACTTAATGCAGCATAACCAAACAGGTGGAGAGGTCAGCAGGCCTCAAAGCCTTCTGGCCCGGCTCCCTCTTAACCCTTCTTGACTCTGTGATGATGGGGTCACTTCAAGGGCTGTCGTCGGTCACCTGTACTTCCCTCAAAGCTGTGGCTGATCACACCTTAGACCAGTGGCTTTGTTGTGGGTCAGCATCCTTATAAATCGATGCAACAGTTCCGGCCCCTTTGACAGAAAGGTTTCTACGTGAAAGCAAAAGCTGAAAGACCTCAACGGTCCTCAAAATCTCGTCTTTAAGGCACCAGCATACTAGATTTGGCTTGCCCCTAGCAGAACTCGGCTAGGCGACGTGAACGTCTGTGCCTCACATACTCCCTTAAAAAACCGTCTCTTGAAAAAAGAGAAAAAAGCGGCAATATTACTGTTTGTCCATCTTGAGACACCATAGCAACGAGGGCTGACTCCATTTAGTCAACTGGTTGATTGTTTGGTTGATAGGCTGTTGGTCGACCAAGAATTCTTTAGTCGAGCAGTAGCAACAACAACAAAAAATATATATACATAAATATATTTATCATGGTGTACAAGACACCTGTCTGATTTGCACCTGTCTGAGTGGACCAATCCATTGTGGAGGCCGTGGGGATGGCACAGTCCATCACTAAGACATGTGCTACATAAATTGTATATGGTTATATTACAGTACGTAACAACAATGGTGCAACACTAATAAAAATTATATTATTTTATAACATGCGCTTTCTTCAGCGTTGGGTGGTCGCTGTCCGTGGTTCTGAAACAGATCAGTGCACTTTTGAATTGGTGCCTTTTCCTAGACCATGTTGCTATGAGCATAATAGCAAAGTTAACCAGCATGTTGGTGTTGAGAATAATGTGGCGGAAGTAGCAGTGGAGTCAGGAGACAGCCCTTGCCTTATTGTCTAAGAAAAGTGAGGAGAGAGGAAACCCCAACTTAAGATCTATAATCAATATCCTAACTATTAAATGTGCCTGGCTTTATAAATCATGCATATATATCTACAGAAATAAGACAGATCCAGGCTTCTGTTGCCTGTTTGAGTTTTTGTTTAATAGCCTGTGAGCATCAAGCCACACGCAACAATATGTCAATTAAACAATTTCACAAATTCGTCTGTTTTTAATATTTGCTTTGCTGTAATAAAGGCTTTACACTTTTTTTTGTTTGTTAGAACAGCCTCTCTGGTATTACTTATAATTTATTTAGTCTTGTTTACATTGTTCCAAATAGTCCGAAATGTTTTATTTATAATAATAATAAAGCAAATTTTTCTTGATCTCCTTGTTATTGTTATTATTACTATTATTATAATGATGATCATCATTATAATAATAAGTCATGTCATTATCATTAGTAGGCTTAGTATTGCAGCCTTGCATAACCACCATTGAGCTGTAGGCCTAAGAGAGCATCCTGTTTAGTCTCAATACCGTAACTTACTTAGGCCTATATTTCAAAATGTATGTAGGCTCAATCAATCATTCATTTGTTCATGCCATCACACAGCATACGACGCACTCATTATTTGAAATGCAATCAAGCATTTTAGTTTTCAAATAAAATGAAGCGATCCTTGAATAATTAACTTAAATAATAAATAAACCGTTCCATTTCGGAAATTGCATTCATGAATTTCTAGTCTTTGCTGTAATGAAGAATTGACAAAAACACTTTTACAACAGACTCTCTGGTACGAAAAACTATATTTGGCACATATAATTGGCACACTTTTTCCAAATTTTGTTACGTTACAGTCTTATTCAAAAATGGATTAAATAAAATAAAAATCCTCAGCAATCTACACACGATACCCCATAATGACAAAGTGAAAACAGTTTAGCTCAGGTGCATCATGTTTCCATTGATCATCTTTGAGATGTTTCTACAACTTCATTGGAGTCCACCTGTGGTAAATTCAATTGATTGGACATGGTTTGATTGGACATGATTTGTCTATATAAGGTCTCACAGTTGACAGTGCATGTCAGAGCAAAAACCAAGCCATGAGACTGAAGGATTGTCCATAGAGCGCCAAGACATGATAGTGTTGAGGCACAGATCTGGGGAAGGGTACCAAAAAATGTCTGCAGCGATGAAAGGCCAAGAACACAGTGGCCTCCATCATTCTTAAATGGAAGAAGTTTGGAACCACCAAGACTCTTCCTAGAGCTGGCCGCCCAGCCAAACTGAGCAATCAGGGGAGAAGGGCCTTGATCAAGGTGGTGACCAAGAACCTGATGGCCACTCTGACAGAGCTCTAGAGTTTCTCTGTGGAGATGGGAGAACCTTCCAGAAAGACAACCATCTCTGCATCGGGCCTTATGGTAGAGTTGTCACGTCCGTCGTTAAATGAAGAACAAGGCGCAGCGTGCGTAGAGTTCCACATAATTTTAATAAACCGAAACTCACTGAACAAAACAACAAACAACCAACCAAACGAAACGTGAAGCTACTGTTGTGCACTAAGGCAACTTACCACAGACAAGATCCCATGAATACCAATGGAGAAATGGCTACCTAAATATGATCCCCAATCAGAGACAACGATAAACAGCTTCCTCTGATTGGGAACCATATCAGGCCACCATAGAAATACAAAAACACCTAAATGACACACCCTTGTCAACCAACATGGAGAACAAACAGCTTTCTATGGTCAAGGCGTGACAAGAGTGAAGCCACACCTCAGTAAAAGGCACATGACGACCCACTTGGAGTTTGCCAAAAGGCATCTAAAGACTCTCAGACCATGAGGAACAAGATTCTCTGGTCTGATGACACCAAGATTGAACTCTTTGGCCTGAATGCCAAGCGTCATATCTGGGGGAAACCTGACACCATGCATATGGTGAAGCATGGTGGTGGCAGCATCATGTTGTGGGATGTTTTCCAGCGGAAGGGACTGGGAGAGTAGTCAGGATCGAAAGATAAACAGAGCAAAATACAGAGAGATCCTTGATGAAAACCTTTCCCAGTGCACTCAGGACCTCAGATTGGGGTGAAGGTTCACCTTCCAACAGGACAACGACCCTAAGCACACAGCCAAGACAATGCAGTCTCTGAATGTCCTTGAGCGGCCCAGCCAGAGCCTGGACTTGAACCCGATCGATCTAACATCTCTGGAGGGACCTGAACATACCTGTGCAGCAAAGCTCCCCATTCAACCTGACAAAGCTTGAGAGGATCTGCAGAGAAGAATGGGAGAAACTCCCCAAATACAGATGTTCCAAGTCCATTGGGAGTTACAGTCTTGCGTCATACCAATTGAATACAATGAAGGAAAAAAAGAGTAAAAGATGACTCGAGGCTGTAATCGCTGCCAAAGGTTCTTCAAGAAAGGTTCTTCTAGAATGGCACATATTATCTGAAAAAAATAGTGTGAAAAGGGGTTGAGAGGTTTACATTAAAGGTTGAGAGGGTTTTGAGGGGAAGGCTGAATGGGGAAAAGAATGCGAGAGGAGAGATGGGTGGAGAGGAGAGGTTGGGCAGCCCTGCATTCGCTGTGTTTTGTCATGTGTTTGATCTGCCAGTGCTGCCCTGTCAGCCTGTCACCCTGTCACCCAGTCAATCCACTGTGGAATTCAGCTCAGTGCTGAGAGCTGCCGTCTAGCCACATAGCTCATTTAGCCTGCTTCCCCATTTCATATGAGCCGAGTTGCACACATTCATGTTATCTGACGGGGAAATTGCCTTTCTTGTTATCGGATCTCGCTCTTTACACAAAGCCAGAATAGGTGCCGTTTCATTTTTAAAATTTATTTGTTAAAGCCCTTTCATTCCGCTCCAATGTGTTTATCATAACTGGCTGGGAGATTACACAGTGTGTATTAGACCTGTTTGTTATAATTAGAATGGCCAGAGGCTATGTGGAACTCTCTCCCCCATCATGTTGTAAATGGCTTTGGGCTGCTGAGGGCGAGGAGTGGGAGATACAGCTGCAGTGCCGCTGATGGCCATTTCATGTGGCAGTTCACGTTACTGTCATGAACACCGTCTAGAGCAAGAGCGAGATGATGATGTAAAAAGAAGTCCGCTCACCAATGAGATGCATTTTCAAGCATTTCAAAGAGCTGTTTTATGTTTACAGATGTGTAACGTCCTCGAGGACGTATTACAACATATTACGTGGTTTGGAAATGAAATCACTTTGAGGTTTTAACCTGTCAACAGTAACACAAACCTCAGGTGTGTGTGTGTTGCAGAGAGCAAGTTGCATTGTGGAGATTTTACACAATGAGGGATCACAGGGAAACACCAGTAGCTGTGGTCACTGTTCCCCCTGGCCATTGTTGCCCTTTCCAAACCACTGGCATTTCTATGGTCAGCTCTGTCCCCGGCTTCATCTGCTCACTCCAATCTGTGTAGCGCTTGTTTGTATTTTAGGGTTTTGTCCCTGGACTAAACACGGCATGCAATTCCTCAAAGGCATGCTACTGTGTGTCCACCACACATTGAACTGTCCATGTTTAGCAACTGCCCAATCAGTCTTCAGCAGTACTGTATGATGGTTGGACTGGATAACATTGCAGTTATGCGTTACATTTGTGTTTCTCCCCAGTTATTCTTTGCTCATGTACGATAGATGTAAAGTTCCTTCCATCTTGCTCTTCAGATGCTCATATCTTGTAGATTCAGGCGGACTGGTGCTGTGCTTCATTTTGCATGATTGTGCAGCAGACCCACATCCAACTGAGCTGTTCGCTAGTTTAGCATAATTCCCCCTGTCCGTTTCCATCCACCACTCCTTCACATAAATGGACCTCTTTCCTTCCTCCACCCTTCCCCTGTCTCTTTCCCTCTCTCTTTCCTCCGCCTTCCTCTCCTTGGCCCACAGATAATTGGAGCCTGGACACATTCCAGAGATTTTCTGCTTAACATCGCTTGCTACATGGAGACATGGGATTTCAATCCTCTTCAATATTGAATCGCTACGGCTGTGCAAGGCCATTAAACATTTATACAATAAAATGTTTTTAATATGTCGAACTTTATATACGCATCAGAGCTGAAACAGAATCCATAACCGTGTCTGGAACTTCTCCAGTCTTATCTGAGCTCTGTCTTCACCGTGGGGTTTATTTAACGCAGCTATAGCACTTGCTGCTCCCAAGCTACCCGCCCTTTAGCTTTGGATCTTTGAGCTGTCAGTGATCCCGTTTTAGCCCTCATAAATACAGGATGACGTCTGAGGAGCGAGAGGAGAGCACAACACCGCTGTACACAGTGGGTCTGTGCTCATTTGAACTCTCCCTCAATGAAGCGCAGAAACAAGTCAACTCATAAAACGGCCCACCCTTGTTTAAACGCCGCCGACTGAAACAGGCGTCTTGATACGAACATCGACACATTTTTATATTAACGGACTGGATCATCCGACAGCAACAAACCGTCAGTGTCCATAGGACCTTAGTCAGGTTGTGACCCTCAGGTGGTCCCGCTAGCACCGGCTTCACACATCGCTCATTAGTAGACCCTGTAGCACCTGACAATAATGTAATAGCTGCTAATAATGTAATAACTTTTGCATTTATAAAGTAATAAATGCTATAATATAATACATTGCCAATAATGTAATAAATATGATGAACGCATAATGTAATAAAGTTATTATGGTTAATTGTTACATTGTGAAGTGGGTAACATTTCTTTCATCAATATGTAATAACCTAAAATCCCTCTTTCTTTAATGGCATGCATATTAAGTGACACACTTGAGAAAAACTTTGCATTTGCACCCATTGCCAAAACAGACTTGCATTCTGACCTTGCAAAAAAAAAAAAAAAAACACTCCTCAATTTGAACACTACTTTGTCATGTGATTAGCCAAATTCTAATTATCATAAAAATATTAAAACAATTTCACTCCCCCTTATCCCAGGATTGACCAGGCTATTTTGCCTTACAGAGTGGAGATGGAACCTGTCATGAGTCTGTGTACATCTTCTGTCTCCACACATTAGGGAGAAGTAGTTATTTGGCAGCTGTAACGCTCAATGAGTGAATGGGTGTGGAGTCAGGCGCAGAGAGCAAAGGATGCGGGAAAAAACACGCTTTAATGTCCCAAAAAAAATCACTGGAACAAAATAGTATACCCAACACAGGTGTAACTATAAAACAAAATAGTACCCTATTGTGAAATACTAGGACAGCGAGAAAACCCAACAAAACACTAACCACTCTCACAAATACAGATGAACAAGCCCACACAAACAGAAGCGGGCTAAACGAACTTAAATAACCCCACCCTAACAACCAAACAAGGAACAGGTGAAACCAATTAGACAAAACCAAACGAACACAGAACAAAGGATCGGTGGCAGCTAGTAGACCGGCGACGACGACCGCCGAGCGCCACCCGAACAAGAAGGGGAGCCAAGGGGCACCTATTAGAGGGTGCACAAAGTACATGAGGATGGAGGTGGGGTGGTCCGGACAGGGGCTGCTAGCCCCTCTGAAAGTTCACTATTTTCAAACACCTGAAATAGCTTTTTCCTGAAATCTAGAGCCATAAATCAAACATTGTGTTATTTGCAAAATACCGCTGACAGATCTTTTATATATAATTGTGATAAAACGTGGGCTTAAAAATCAAGTTTAGTAATTAATTGAACTTCTTGCGTCGAGCAATCCCGTATCCGGGAGCGTAATCATAGCCTCAAGCTCATTACCATAACGCAACGTTAACTATTCATGAAAATCGCAAATGAAATGAAATAAATATATTGGCTCACAAGCATAGCCTTTTGTTAACAACACTGTCATCTCAGATTTTCAAAATATGCGTTTCAACCATAGCTACACAAGCATTTGTGTAAGAGTATTGATAGCTAGCATAGCATTAAGCCTAGCATTCAGCAGGCAACATTTTCACAAAAACAAGAAAAGCATTCAAATAAAATCATTTATTCATGTTTTCAATGAGGAGACTCTCAGTTAGATAGCAAATGTTCAGTTTTTCCAAAAAGATTATTTGTGTAGGAGAAATCGCTCCGTTTTGTTCATCACGTTTGGCTAAGAAAACCCCCCGAAAATTCAGTCATTACAACGCCAAACTTTTTTCCAAATTAACTTCATAATATCGACAGAAACATGGCAAACGTTGATTAGAATCAATCCTCAAGGTGTTTTTCACATATCTATTCGATGATAAGTCATTCGTGGCAGTTGGGTTTCTCCTCTGAAGCAAATGGAAAAATACACGCAGCTGGAGATTACGCAATAATTGCAACGGAGGACACCAAGCGAGCACCTGGTAAATGTAGTCTCTTATGGTCAATCTTCCAATGATATGCCTACAAATACGTCACAATGCTGCAGACACCTTGGGGAAACGACATAAAGTGTAGGCTCATTCCTTGTGCATTCACAGCCATATAAGGAGACATTGGAACACAGCGCCTTCAAAATCTGGGGCATTTCCTGTTTGAAATTTCATCTTGGTTTCGCCTGTAGCATCAGTTCTGTGGCACTCACAGATAATATCTCACAGATAATATATGCAGTTTTGGAAACGTCAGAGTGTTTTCTTTCCAAAGCTGTCAATTATATGCATAGTCGAGCATCTTTTCGTGACAAAATATCTTGTTTAAAACGGGAAAGTTTTTTTATCCAAAAATTAAAAGAGCGCCCCCTATATCGAAGAAGTTAACATCTGATTAAAAAAAAGGACAAATCTGAAGGGGTACGTGCCTTTGTGTCCCCTATGGGCTTGATGCTACTGCGACCACACCACCCCTATGACCGTCAGAGAAGGGTATGTTTCAATTCACTCAGCAACTCGGTTATATCTATAAAAAAAACATTGCCTATCTGTTGAGATTTTAGTAGTAGTTTTTACATTATCACTAAGCTACAGACCCCATTGGCACATCGTTGTCTACTTAAGGTTGCCAACCAGCCTTGTGGCACTCTCCTGGTCCCTACCTCCTACCTAGCCCCTTTCTTTCTGGCCTCGCTTTGCAATGAACTGAGTGCCGCATGTGAGGAAAGCTGTAAACATAGAATGCAATTAGGACAATTGTCATTGGTATGATGCTGTGTCAAAGGCTTGATTACCATAAGAAACATGTCACTACAAAGAGCCTTGACACGCTGTCATCATTCATACTGTGGTACGGCACTCAACACTGCTTGATTTGTAAGTCTTACACTTTGGGATTGAAGCCTCATGCAAACGTGTTGTACAGTATCCAATCTGTCAGGATTGCAAACTAACTTCATTATTATTATTATTATTATGTACGCTCAATGTTTAAAAGCAACCCTGAGTACCTTGTTGCTCATGAATGTTAAGTTAAATGTTCAGACTCTGAGTAAAAAGAAACACCCTCCTTCATTGAACAAAGTGAATTAGCTGTGGAATGGCAAGAGTTGATAAATGGAGGTACTGAAGTGTAAACACAACTTTTGAGCTATTCGTTTCTCCCCCCCAAAAAAATCTATTTCAGAAATGTCAAGAGGCCAGTGTTGCAAAATCTCAGCTTGAAGACGGTTTCATTGAAATGGTCACGCTAAATGAAAATGAAAAATACGTATTTATTTGGCGGTGCCGTGTCTGGATTTTAGTCCGGAGTTTCGAGGCACGGAGAGTGAGAAGGCAAAACACAGGATTGACTGATGATCAGGGTGAACATTTTGCGAGAAGTGAGTTGAAATGAGTTGTTATCTGTTGAGCTCACCTTTAGTAACGGGCGAAGATCTTTGGATCTACTGTATGGGCTCGTGTGGTGGTGCATCTGTGGCTCTGTCTGGACTCCTGCTGTGTCAGATATCCTCCTCAATATCTAGAGGGAATCAGAATGACAGCAGATAAAACTCCACTAAGAACAATACAAGGAAAGAGACTCCAAAAAAAAAAATCTCTTGGCAGCAGGGGTCGCCTATGATTGGCTCTTAAGGCCCCATTATGCCTATTCGGGTTTTCACGTCAACTCGTCACTCAACGATGGACTGTTTGGTCCATCTTTAGCTGGAGCTGATGTCCCATCGCTTGGACATGCTGTCCACGATAGCCATGTCATCCTGTCATGATCTCCCATTGTCACTTCTGTCACCATCCAAGAGCTACAACGAGCCCGTCTGTCAGTGAGCTGATGCCATATCTACATTAACGTGATCTTGGAATCGATTGAACATGACTCCATTTGAACAAACCCCACCTACGAAGACCATCACTGTCTTGAAGACCAGTAATGGAGCCTCCATAGAGGATTTGTTTACTTAGCCTGTCGTATTGTGTTACTCTCTGCTCAGTGTTTCCCAGTGCTATTAATGAAAGCCAGTCAGTCAGTCCCTTTACTGTCAGGCAAAGGGAAGATAGTTGGCAGCTTCTCCATCATATTATAGTGCTGCTTATCTCCCATTTACACTAAATGGGAGAGACGTTGTACAAATGTTTTGCAGACGAAAGCATATCAAATGCCAATGACGGCTAAATGACATTATGACAAACTGCCTCAATCATCTGCTCTTCTTTGCTTCCAGAGTTTGCTTGTTTCCAGCAAAATAGGAGTTTCTGTGTATCAGAAAATTGTCAAAGACTCCAGTCACCCAAGTCATAGACTGTTCTCTCTGCTACCGCACGGCAAGCGGTACTGGAGCGCCAAGTCTAGGTCCAAAAGGCTCCTAAACAGCTTCTATCCCCAAGCTTTTAGGTTCCCAGCTATTTCAGAACAAAGATTATATTTTCCTTTTACAAATCGTTGCATTATCAATCGGAAGGGATTGGGGAAATGATTCCTATACAAGCTTGCAAGTAGTTTCAGTTCGTTTATCCAATACACATATGCGTAATATAATTATTTGGAGAACTAGACATGCCTCTCTCAAGGTTCACGGCTGATGTTTATTTCAAAAGTATCGATTGAGTTGTAACTGCAGCGGCGAGGCTTCCATTTTGCCTGTGTGAATTCCACGGCACGTCTTCAGCCGAGGAAGAGCATGTCTTTCCTTCAGTCTCCAACCAGTATACAGGGATTGGTCACCTGTACAGAAATGCTTAACCTGAGCCATACGGGAACACAAGTAAATCAGTGTCTTCCTGCTACATACCAATGTTTACCCAGGCCTGAGAATGAGAGGAGACAGAAAACAGAGTAGGAGTGGAAAGCCTGTGTGTCAGGAGAGAGATTGGCTAAGAGAGGAGCTTGGCTGTGTGGTGCGGTAGTGGTGGTAAGGAATCTGTGTGCAGTGTTTTTACCATCTCTTTGCCCAGAGAAACACACCCCTGTTGATTAAGCACACAGCTGTCGCCCCTGTGGCTCTCCTTCTCCGCTTCCTCGCGTCCCAGCATGCACTGCTCTGATGTTGAGTTTAGCCTCCGGTTGTGGGCTGTACATATGACATGTAGGGCCAGGGCTTTACCTGACCACGTGACCTGACCAGGACAAACATGGGGCCTAGTTGCTACAGCTTATAATGACAGGGTCCAACGCTTTTTCTGGTCAAGTCACATGGCGTCTCAGCAGTGACGCCATGAGTCACCCCACTGTCTTTGTCCATCCTCTAGCAGTCATTTTAGTAGATTAGATTAGAAAAAAAGTGATGTCCTCAATGAGGGAATACATTTTGCAGGATACACAATAAACATACAGACAAAATCACAGATTATATATATATATATATTTTTTTTACAGATAAGCAAAGTATTTTTACAAGCAATAGACTATGTTGGATGAGTGCAAAATTAAGGCAGGTTAAAATGCAAACGCTAAATTGCCATTTAGGGGCGGCAGATAGCCTAGTGGTTAGAGCGTTGGACTAGTAATCGAAAGGTTTGAAGATCGAATCCCTGAGCTGACAAGGTAAAAATCTGTCGTTCTGCCCCTGAACAAGGCAGTTAACCCACTGCTCCTAGGCAGTCATTGAAAATAAGAATTTGTTCTTAACCGACTTGCCTAGTAAAATAAATCACATTGGTCTATGCTCAATTGTTTTGTGGTTAGGAAATGCTATACTGCACACACAATATATTTCTCATATTAATTTAACAGTGGTGTTGGCTGTGAGATCTGATCACTCTGTGCTGTAGGGACCTGAGGCAGACATTTGACAACTTTGGAAGTTGAAAGGGGAAACCACACTGTGCTATTATGGTAGATTACGCATTCATAAATCAAGTGTTACCATGTTAACCAACCCAAATTAAATCCCGGGCCATTTTAATGCTGCATGATTTCCTCGGCTGATTGGGCTCCTCTGTGTAAAGGACATTGTGAGTAGGAACATTTTCTCAGGGTTTGTGTTGCATTGTACGGCTGCTGTTCCAGGGTATGAGGAAATTGTTCCATATTTAGGAGGTGATGGGTTGAGTGGGGAAAAAGGCGACGTTGAGACGACTCTGTCCAGCCCAAGGCCCCCTCAGGGTAGAACAGCAGCCCCTGTTTCTTTTTATTAATACACAGAGGACAATGCTGCCGTCTATGTCTTTGTGATGTTAATGTTGTGTCGGTTTGGGGTCTGAAATACAGTGCCTTCGGAAAGTATTCAGACCCCATGACTTTTTCCACATTTTGTTATGTTACAGCCTTATTAAAGCATTTATTAAATTGCTTTTTTCTCATCAATCTACACGCAATACCCCATAATGACAAAGCAAAAACAAGTTTTTAGATATTTTAGCAAATTTATATTTAAAAAAAACATATCACATTTACAAGTATTCAGACCCTTTACTCAGTACTTTGTTAATGCACCTTTGGCAGCGATTACAGCCTCAAGTCTTCTTGTGGATGACACTACAAGCTTGGCACACCTGTATTTGTGGAGTTTCTCCAATTCTTCTCTGCAGATCCTCTGTCAGGTTGGATGGGGAGCGTTGCTGCACAACTATTTTCAGGTCTCTCCAGAGATGTTTGATCGGGTTCATGTCTGGGCTCTGGCTGGGCCACTCAAGGACATTCAGAGACTTGTCCCGAAGCCACTCCTGTGTTGTCTTGGCTGTGTGCTTAGGGTCGTTGTCTTGTTGGAAGGTGAACCTTTGCACCAGTCTGAGGTCCTGGGTGCTCTGGAGCAGGTTTTCATCAAGGATCTCTCTGTACTTTGCTCCGTTCATCTTTGCCTCGATCCTGACTGGTCTCCCAGTCCCTGCCGCTGGAAAAGACGCCCCCAGCATGATGCTGCCACCACCATGCTTCACTATAGGGTTGGTGCCAGGTTTCCTCCAGATGTGACTCTTGGCATTCAGGCCAAAGAGTTGAATCTTGGTGTCATCAGACCAGATAATCTTGTTTCTCATGGTCTGAGAGTCTCTTTAGATACCTTTTGGCAAATTCCAAGTGGGCTGTCATGTGCTTTTTACTGAGGAGTGGCTTCTGTCTGGCCACTTTACCATAAAGGTCTGATTTGTGGAATGCTGCAGAGATGGTTGTCCTTCTGGAAGGTTCTCCCATCTCCACAGAGGAACTCTAGAGCTCTGTCAGAGTGACCATCGGGTTCTTGCTCACCTTCCTGACCAAGGCCCTTCTTCCCCGATTGCTCAGTTTGGCTGGGCGGCCAGCTCTTGGAAGAGTCTTGGTGGTTCCAAACTTCTTTCATTTAAGAATGATGGAGGCCACTGTGTTTTTGGACCTTCAATGCTGCAGAAATGTTTTGGTACCCTTCCCCAGATCTGTGCCTCGACACAATCCTGTCTCGGAGCTCTACAGGCAATTCCTTTGACTGTGGGACCTTATATAGACAGGTGTGTGCCTTTCCAAATCATGTCCAGTCAATTGAATTTACCACAGATTGACTCCAATCAAGTTGTAGAAACATCTCAAGGATGATCAATGGAAACAGGATGCACCTGAGCTCAATTTAGAGTCTCAAAGCAAAGGGTCTGAATACTTATTTATCAATTTACCTGTTTTTTTTCTTCGTTTTGTCATTATGAGGTATTGTGTGTAGATTGCTGAGGATGTTTTATTAATTTAATCCATTTTAGAATAATGCTGTAACGGAGCAAAATATGGAAAAAGTCAAGGGGTCTGAATGCTTTCCGAAGGCACCGTATATGCAGTGTTCAAATGTCCTTCAGCGCCTTCAATGGGCACGAGACATCCATTATGAGCGAGCTTGTGCCTAGCATGAGTTCAATTTGAATGACTTTTGAAATGTCATTGTGTTTCCCAGATGCATCTTCTCATATGGTCACAAATGAGCTACTGTCCTGTAGGTCTTTCGCTCCAACCCTAATCTAGCCCTGCTAACCCTGCTTCTAATAATTAGCTGGTTGATAAGCTGGATCAGGTTAGTTGAAACTTGGGTTGGAGAAAAACCTATAGAAGAGTAGCTCTCCAGGAACAGGGTTGGAGACTCCTGGTGTATACACTCGACGCACGGACACACCATATGAACTGGGGAGCAATGCCACTGCTGTATTGCGGGAGCAGTCACAAGACATCCTTCTCTGTCGGTAGGCCTATTTGCCGCCTTTCTGTTTTGGTTTGCGGTGCCATCACTGAATTATGGAATGATTATGATCTTTATTGGTTTTGAGCAGTATTGAGGTTAATAGCATTAATGCCCACTCATTTCCAATGTAGTTTTTCATTTAACCAGGAGTTGTAAAACTACAATCAGCTTCCCTGTGTTGTAAATCTAATAACATAAATGGTTGACTACGGGCCCTTATTGGTTTGTCACTGTGGCACTTCAATTTGTAAGGCGTATTCCCTAATCACCTGCCAACATTTCACTGTAATTGCCCTGCTAGCACGATGAAGGGAACATTTACTGGTCTTATTCAGTGGTGTGGTATGAATGAGCCCTTACAAGCTTCAGCCAGTGTCCACCAACCATGCGGCAGTATATTAAGAGCATGAAACGTAGTTAAACACCAAGGGGCAGCTGTCGTAAAGTTTAATGTGTACTTTAAGAAGATGGCAAGGTCACAGGAAATGTTATGAAATATCTTGAGACTTTACAATGGGCAAAATGAACTTATATTCGCTGTAGTCGATAAGCCTTTGTTCTGCTTCGAGCACATTAAAGTAATGGGTTATTCATGTTAGCCTCTTAAAAGGTTTATCACTCAATTTGAAATATATGTTCTCAGTCTTTACACTGGGACTATGGATATGCCCTCTTGAGTCCCTCGGTGGAAAGGCTGACATGGTTCTGCCCTCATGAATATCAGTCGCTCGCTTCCTCCACCTAATTGCCAGTACAAGCTCAACATTTGCCAGCACTTTGAGGCCTCAAGTTGTGGAGGAGCAATGCCCCCTGAAAGTACAAGTCTGGAGCATTTTTTTCTGTCTTTCATGCGATCGATCGCATCAGGAACGGGTGACTCACACTGTGCAGACATTAAAGGGAGGAGGGGTATTCAAAGGCTACTAGTGTGTAAGGCTCTGTAGTTGAGAGAGCCATGGAGAGCAAAACTCATTGGACATGGGTGGGTGTGGAGACGCCACTGTGTCCCTGTGGAAGAGGGATACCCTGCCCACCTGCCCTCACCTCCACACAGCACACACTATCCCTGTTCCTCAGTCCACATGGTCAAGAGCCTATCCTTCATTTACATAGTGTTAGGTTGTAAACTCTGGTTTAATAATCCAGACCCAATACCAAAGATTTATTCACCACCATGGGTGTTGTACTGTATCTTCCAAAACAAGATGCAACATAACAAGCTGTATAACTGTATACTTAGAACCTCTGACTGGAACCCCTTCCCAAACAGACCCCCTTTATGTGTCTATGGTGAACAATCAATCTCCGTGGTTGCAGTAGTATCTTCCTATTAAGAGCATATAATGGTGTAAAACAGTAAAGATATATATGACAATGTTATAGAACAGGAATTATTATTATCTATCAGCTCTAATTCCAGACACTTGGCTCCTATTGAGTTCTTATGGAGTCATTCTTTCCCTCAGAGACGGGGCCCCCTGGATACTTTCCCTCGGCCCAAATACAATGTACATGGAATAATATCTAGAATGATTACTACTGCTGTCACGTTCTGACCATCATTCGTATGTGTTTTCCTTGTTTTAGTGTTGGTCAGGACGTGAGCTGGGTGGGCATTCTGTTGTGTGTCTGGTTTGTCTATTTCTATGTTTGGCCTGATATGGTTCTCAATCAGAGGTAGGTGTTAGTCATTGTCTCTGATTGGGAACCATATTTAGGTAGCCTGTTTTGTGTTGGGTTTTGTGGGTGATTGTTCCTGTCTCTGTGTTTGCACCAGATAGGGCTGTTTAGGTTTTTGCACGTTTATTGTTTTTGTTAGTTTATTCATGTATAGTGTCTTTATAAATTAAACATGAATAACCACCACGCTGCATTTTGGTCCGCCTCTCTTTCACCAGAAGAAAACCGTTACAACTGCTAATGCTATGAATAGAATGATATTAAAACCGGCTCAAATCAAAATGCATTTGTCACATAAACATATTTAGCAGGTGTAGAGAAATGCTTGTGTTCCTAGCTCCAACAGTGCAGTAATATCTGACAATACACACAAATCTAAGAATGGAATGAAGAAATATAGAAATATTAGGATGAGCCATGTCAGAGTTCAGAGTATAAATATATATATGTATGTGATGGGATGTATATCCAACAATAGCATGGCCAAGATTGGCTCCCCTTATAGAAAACATATAAAGAAGATTGAGTACTAAATCTCGTAAAGCAATCTCACAAGAGCAGATGAATGATAGAGGATGGGCTGGTGTTCAATGTTTGGAGTATTTAGGATGACAATATCAACTCAATGCAAAGTATGAGTAGACTTAATCAATTAAACAGGTTCCATGTGAAGTGCAACCCCATTTCAAAGGTAGAAATTTAGTAGCTCACCCATGAAATGTGCTTTTATCAAAAGGAGTCTCATAATCAAATGTACATGCTGTATAAGGTCGCCATTATGAATTGTTAAATTCGTAATCAAATGTAATGTCACAGATTTCATGGTTTCAATGTTTTTTTCATCGATTATCACTAGTAGCTTTGAGAACAGCAATGATCTTGGCTGTTACTGCACCTTAATTCCAGCAAATCCTGGACCTTTAATTGGTGCCAAATACTGTTACAGCTATCCCATATAATTTGGCTTCGACACACTTTTATAAAAATGCCTCCCTGAATTCTTAACTTGTTTTTTGATCATTTTGACCAAGATCACATAATTGTGTGCCAGAGTTCACACCACACAGTCTGCTAAAGACCATTAGTATCATTGATGCAGCCAGATGTATTTTTTTATTATGCCCCCAGACCACAAAAGATAACCCTCATCTCAACCTAATTTCACCTCCAGTGGGCTTTGTTTAATCAGGCAGCCCAATTCTGATACTTTTTTCACTAATTAGTCTTTTGATCAATAAGATCGGCTCTGAAAATGATCTGATGTGAATGGTCAAATAACCAATTAGCGGGGAAAAGATCAGAATTGGTCTGGCTTTGTGAACGCAGACAATGAGATTGTTATATTTTTGCGGACCTTATTAAAGCTGCAATATGTAACTTTTGGGGCGACTTGACCAAATTCACATAGAAATGTGAGTTCTAGATCTGTCATTCTCATTGAAAGCATGTCTAAGAAGCAGTAGATCTGTTGTATGTGCGCTATTTTTATCCTTCCCGTTTTTAAATTCAGCTTTTGCGTCTTCTCCCTTCAGTTTTGTACATCAGCTGAAAATACAATATTTGCAGTTATTGAAAATATATTTCACAGTGGTTTACATGTTACAATGATTCTCTACACTATACATGACTTGTTTTGTCACATTAACTGAAATTAGGCAAACTATTCCATTTCTGCATATTGCACCTTTAACAGATTGTATATCACCTACAAAAAAAGTCATCTGAAAACTTGGCTATGCATTACTTTTTCCCCAGGGACTATCTTGATATTGCATGTTTTCCCTACCCACATCTCACTCTGTTGGTTGTGCATCCCAAGCCATGATGAATGGAAGAAATCATTTAATGGCATCGCATCCAGTGCAGGTTGCTCTCCATGGCTCTGCCAGAGATGTGCAGGCGAGGTCAGAGAGGTGAGCCTTCCTGTTTCCCCCCTCATAAACAATCGGCCATGACAGTTGGCACAGCATGGCTTGTGCTCTAGACAGTAGGTGAACAACACCATAGAGAACAGTACACATTTTTTGTCTTATGTTCTCTCTGTGTAAAACTAACATTAACAAAATATAGGGCACACTCTTGACTTCAGGCCTCAGAAGCCCTTACATGTTAATATAGCCAGGTTTGAATTAGTGTCTCGTTTTGCATCTCATTGGTCTTTTGCTGACGCCAAAGAAAAGGCTACTTCTGATTTCCTCCTCTTCATTTCTGTCTAATTCGGCACCTTGAAGCTTTCTGAGCAGCAATGTTTACATGTAGTTTGACTTTAACCATTACGTACGAGAGAAACTTATGTCATAGGCAATTTACTTTCTAAACAGCAAGCCTGATAAAAAGACGAGGTTGTGGACAGCAGATTGGGTCAAAAGCAAGCTTGACCTGAGCTTGTTTGGAAGTCCACTGGTTGAATGTAGATTTTAGTTAATTACTTTATTCTTCAGGTAGTGTATAGACAAGGGGGGGGGGCAATCATTTTGGCTCATGGGTGACATCGGGAATTATTCTGAAAATGTTTTTACTTAAAAATCCCCCGGGCCGAACTGAATGATTTTGAGCGTTGAAAGGGAGCAGTAGGGTGAGAGTTCTCCAGTGAAAGCGGAGCTGGTGGTTTCTAAGCATACATCTCCTCCTCTGAAGCTGGGCGAGTGAGGAGAGGAGAGGAAAAGGGAGACAGGGAACTCTCTCCTCATTTCTCGGCTTACATAATGCATGATGTGAGATTTTGCGAGTAAACGGTTGGTGAATTTTTCATGGGTTCAAGTTGACCAAGTTTTGTCATCTGAGGAGAAACAAAAGATGGTGAAAGTGGACATCTGAATAACAGAAAGAGGGGAAAAAAAGGCTTGCTCTAAAGCTATATTATTTAAGGTATGTTTGAGCTCTAGGATGATATTGCTAAACTGTGTGTGGATGGCTGGATGCCGGTCCTGTTCTTTAAGCTTGTGTGGCCTAACACTTCGCTGCTGAGCCGTTGTTGCTCCTACATGTTTCCAATTCACAATAACAGCACTTACAGTTGACCGGGGCAGCTCTAGCAGGGCACACATTTTGAAGAACTGAGTTGTTAACAGTGCCATGATGAAAGTCACTGAGCTCTTCAGTATGTGCCGTTCTACTGCCAATGTTTGTCTATGGAGATTGCGTGGCTTTGTGCTCAATTTGATATACCTGTCAGCAACGGATGTGGCTGAAATAGCCAAATCCACTCATTTGATGGGGTGTCCAGATATTTTTGCCAATGTAGTGTGCCTTGTCCATAATGTAGAGGTCTCTGGGATTTTCAATACTTTTGTAGCTTGCATTTGGAATTTGTTGTTAAAAATTATTACGTAATCAAAATATGTTGTAGACAAAATAACACAACGGGCTCTCTGGTATCCTCAATAAATAGACAAAGATTTGTAGTTGAACAAGTCATTGCCTTTTTTACTTGACTTGAATCTTGAAAAACTTGTGACTAGACTCGACTTGACTTGCTCTTAGAATGCATGACTTGGACTTGACTCGAGATGACCCATTCTACTTGGGACTCAAAACAAAATTTAGTTTGTATACAGGGGCGGAAGTTTGGGTGCCAGGTGAGAATTTGTCGGCGAGTGAGTAAACCGCCCTCTGTATTATTGGCCATCGTGCCAATAATAAAAACAAACTGGACGATCTACGATTAAGAATATCCTACCAATGAAACATTAAAAACTGTAATATCTTATGTTTAATCGAGACTTGGCTGAATGGCGACACGGATTATATAGATCTGACCGTTTGAGCAGGCACATGCACATTTGTGGCCTGCTGGAGGTCATTTTGCAGGGCTCTGGCAGTGCTCCTCCTGCTCCTCCTTGCACAAAGGCGGAGGTAGCGGTCCTGCTGCTGGGTTGTTGCCCTCCTACGGCCTCCTCCACGTCTCCTGATGTACTGGCTTGTCTCCTGGTAGCGCCTCCATGCTCTGGACACTACGCTGACAGACACAGCAAACCTTCTTGCCACAGCTCGCATTGATGTCCCATCCTGGATGAGCTGCACTATCTGAGACACTTGTGTGGGTTGTAGACTCCGTCTCATGCTACCACTAGAGTGAAAGCACCGCCAGCATTCAAAAGTGACCAAAACATCAGCCAGGAAGCATAGGAACTGAGAAGTGGTCTGTGGTCACCACCTGCAGAACCACTCCTTTATTGGGGGTGTCTTGCTAATTGCCTATAATTTCCACCTGTTGTCTATTCCATTAGCACAACAGCATGTGACATTTATTGTCAATCAGTGTTGCTTCCTAAGTGGACAGTTTGATTTCACAGAAGTGTGATTGACTTGGAGTTACATTGTGTTGTTTAAGTGTGCCCTTTATTTTTTTGAGCAGTGTATTAAGGACTATAAACGGCTGCGAGTAACCCAGCTGTGAGCTGCCCAGTGACACAAGCCTACCAGACAAGCAAAATGCCTTTTATGCTCGCTTTGAGGCAAGAAACACTGAAGCATGTATGAGAGCACCAGCTGTTCTGGACGACTGTGTGATCACGCTCTCGGTAACCGATATGAGCAATACCTTTAAACATTCATAATGCTGAGGGGTCAGACGGATTACTAGGACATGTACTCAAAGCATGCGGACCAACTGGCAAGTGTCTTCACTGACATTTTAAACCTCTCCCTGGCTGAGTCTGTAATACCTACATTTCCAACAGACCACCATAGTCCCTGTGCCCTAGATAGCGAAGGTAACCTGCATAAATGATTATCGCCCCGTAGCACTCACATCGGTAGCCATGAAGTGCTTTGAAAGGCTGGTCATGGCTCACATCAACTCCATCATGCCAGAAAACCTATACCCAATTTGCATACCACCCCAACAGATGCATAAAAGTCAAGGACCAAAAGGCTCCTAAACAGCTTCTACCCCCAAGCCATAAGACTCCTGAACAACTAAACTAATCAAATGGCCACCCGGACTATTAGCATTTGTTTTTACACTGCTGCCACTCGCTGTTTATTATCTATGCATAGTCACTTTACAAATTACCTCGATTAACCTGTATCCCCCGCACATCGACTCTGTAACAGTACCCCCTGTAAATAGCCTCATTATTGTTATGTACATTTCTTGTGTTACCTTGTGATTGATTACATTTGTTTAACTTCCATTTAGTAAATATTTTATTAACTCTATTTTTTGATCTGCATTGTTGGTTAAGGGCTTGTAAGTCAGCGTTTCACGGTAAGGTTGATTTGACCCTTGCGACTTGAGACTTGCTTGACTCAAATAATAGTAACTTTGGTTCTACCTCTGCATGACATATTTAGGCAGTGTGATCTAAAATGAGGTCAAACGGAGGGGGGAAATAGCATTATCACTCTAACTCAAATTTGATTCCTCTTCCCACTATTTTTTTTTCTCATTTGAATTTGCTGTAAAGTATTATCTCCTTACTGCAGTGAAGTAATCTAAGATTAAATTATGAGCGATCCTTCTAACTCCTTATTTGACTCTTTCTTGGTAAAATAAAGGTGAATAAATATCAATACATTGCATAGATTACAACATACAACAACATGCTGCATATTTATGTGTGTGAAATGTTAAAGCACTGCTTTGAAGTGAACTATAACAATAGCTAAAAGCCATGAAGTCTGTACTATATCGTATTATTTCACTAGCTTCACCAGGCTTCCATTTTACTGCCGTCAGATTTAATAACGTTCTCTTTGAAGTCGAGCTATTTGAAAATTAATACGAAAGGTTGATTGTCACCGGATTCACTCTCGACTCAATTACGTAACATTTTATTATGTAGAGTTGGGAACGTTTCATCTTTTACTGGACAGAATAAAATGTTCGGCTCAGCCAGGCTTGCACCGTGGCATGGCTGGCTCGATAAAAGTTGTGCAAATATATAAACCTACATGCTCGGATAATGTCAGGAAGTGAGTGGACAGGCAGCACAGCACAGCATGCAGCCACTGAGACCACAATATAGTGTGCATGAAATTCTCCTTTAATAAGAAGAAAACCTTTTTTTCGCTCACTGACGATTTCCTATGCAGTGATGCAGTGCGGAGAGTTCAGAGTAAGATATTTGAGGGACAGGTGAAGTGAAGAGAGGAGCATGACCCCATGATGAAACATCTCTTCTTCTCTAACCACAGCCACTCTGACCTGAACTCTTCTTTGCTCTAACTTTTTTTTCTCATTTGGCAAGGATCAACTAGAGGCCATGAGTAACTTGGTAAAAAAAAATGTTTGGCCTATAGGGGGAGCTTTTAGAAGCAATCTCACTTGGACCCTACTATCCTCCGTCCTGTTTGACCAAGAGACGTGAAACCTTCTATGTAGGTGACTTTCCTAATGCTGAGCACATTTGCCTCAAGGAACCCATAAGGTCTGACAGGATAGATTTTTATCCATCTAAGCTAAGGGATTGGTTAAGTGGTGGCAGAGTTTTTGATAAATCAGAACATCTGATTGTACGTGTCCATTTAACACTAGAACCGGTAAAGCAGTCATTCTGCTCATAAATAAAAAATGTATTACTCTGACATTTTTTAAAGTCATGTCCCCCTCCATCCATGACTTTTCCTAAATAAGTCTATATACACACTGCCGTTGTTAGAATCTTAATATCACAAACAGAACTGGAGTTATAACCAGTTGTATGAGGGCATGTCATTTTTTGATGGTTTTCCCCGTTGCCCCTCCATTTTCCACAGTAGGACTTGCTCCACTCCTTCTCCCGACACTGGAATGTGCTGTGCCCAGTTGATAATCACCCTAATAATTGCCTCGCAACTGAACCTAAACTATACCGAAACAAATCTCACACATACAGTGCCTTTGGAAAGTATTCAGACCTCTTGCCTTTTTCCACATCTTGTTATGTTACAGCCTTATTCTAAAATGGATTAAATATTTTTTTTTACACACAATACCACTTAATGACAAAGCGAAAACAGGTTTTTAGAATTTTTTGCAAATGTATTAAAAATAAAAACCATAACTTTTAGCGTAAGTATTCAAACCCTTTGCTATGAGACGTTCCAACCTGACATAGCTTAATAGGATCTGAAAAGAAGAATGGGAGAAATTCCCCAAATACAGGTGTGCCAAACTTGTAGCGTCATACTCAAGAAGACCCGATGAGGTAATCGCTCGACAAAGTACTGAGTAAAGGGTCTGAAAATGGTAAATTAGCAAACATTTCTAAACCTATTTGCTTTGTCATTATGATGTATTGTGTGTAGATTGATAAGGGTAAAAAACTATTTAATCAATTTTAGAATAAGGTTATAACGGAACAAAATGTGGAAAAAGTCAAGGGGTCTGAATACTTTCCGAAGGCACTGTATAAAAACGAATAATTGAAGTAAAGTACAGTAGGATGGGGGAGAATGGGTGAGTTGATGAGCGATGGGGAAGCGAACGATGCATAATTATGTCATCACCAATTTTGAATGAAGAGAAGACGGGCCATTCTATTGTATTGGTATATTCAAATTATAAACTGAACATGGTATGTACCCAGTATCAGTCCACCAAATCTAAGCAGTTTTATCAGTCCACTCTGGCCTACATGGAGTACAAGTGAAAGTGTGCGTAATTGACAATGGCAAGAAGACAAAGAAGAATGGATGCTGTCACATCCTGACCTTAGTTCCTTTTTTTTAGTTTGGTCAGGGCGTGAGTTGGGGTGGGCATTCTATGTTTTGTGTTCTCTCTCTATGTGTTTGGCCTGGTATGGTTCCCAATCAGAGGCAGCTGGCAATCGTTGTCTCTGATTGAGAACCATACTTAGGTAGCCTGTTTTCCAATTTTGAGTGGTGGGTGATTGTTTTCTGTGTCTGTGTTTTCCATTCAGAACTGTTTCGGTTTTTCATTTATTTCTCTTGTTCTTTTGTATTCTGTGTTCAGTTTATTAAATATATTATGGACACTTACCACGCTGCGCATTGGTCCGATATTTCATACTCCTCGTCAGAGGAAGAAGAAAACCATTACAGATGCACATGCTGCGTTAGTGCTGCTACAAGATCTGAACAAAAACGACTCCGATGTCATGGAAGAAGTTAATCATGACATATCTGATGATTATTCTTCTGATTCTGAGCCTCAGTCTGAATAACCTACACCCCGAACCCTACGCGCAAAAAAAGCAAGAACGGTGTACACTGAGCGCATGAAATGGTGAGACAGGAGAGGGGCAGATTATCTGCACAAAATGTCATCACTGAGAAAGCAGGCCCTAGATCTCAAGCAAAAAACATCAGCAATGCTCTCACCAGCTTTCATTGTTTGTGTCATGGAGGTGCTACAATATTCAGGTACTGAGGCTAACATGCTGACCACTCAGCCCACGTAGCATGCACGAGAGTTGCAAAATAAATGTACACATACATGTTATTCAATCATTGTACCCACACTGCTCGAGCGAGTTAACGTGCGTCTGTGTAGCCAGGCGCTAAAATATAACTTTTATTTGTGACGCTTGACGCCCTGTAAATCCCGCCTCTCCCATCTCCTCATTGGATTTTAGGAGCAGATACCACATGGGTGATTGAAAGATGAACTGAGGTCCACACTCCAGTCCAGTTGGTGGTGGTAATGCACCTTAAAGTTGGTTGCCAACCGCCATATAAAGTCCAAAGTAGAAGAAGAAGCCCAACGGAGGAGAGATTACTATCTGTGGATTAATTGTCGGAGTAGAGGACCATGTGCATTTCAGGTAAAATAACAACACAATGTTTATATCCCAGGACAAATTAACCTAGCAGCAGCAAGTTAGCTAGCTAAATTGCCATAAATGTTTAATGCTTTTCGATCTGTCCCCAAATTAATATAGTTGGTTCAGAGTTTGTTTTGATATTTCAACCTGCGTGTCCTGATCGAGTCTTCTGTGGGTGGAGAAAATCAACATTCGTGAGAGCAGTGTGGTCAGCATGGAAGGCACACTCGTAGCAAGGAAACACTGCCTGGGATATGTCTGTTGATGAGCTGGAAGCCTTCATTTCAATCCTGTATGTTTGTGGAGCATTCCGTGGAAAGAGTGTGCATATGGAGAGCTTCTGGTCAGACATGGATGGGACACTTTTCTTTGGAGAAACCATGTAACGGGATCGCATTTGGATGACAAAGGAACAGAGAAATTCACCATGGTATCAGGCGTATAAATAATTGACTATCCTTGACTGTCATATCGACACTTATATTCATTATAATATGCCATTATTTCGTGCTGATTTTCACTATTTGTCAAGCACACTTGGTGATTCTAATGATATTTAGGCTACTGATGTTTTCATAATTTGACTGCGTCTTGCGTCTTGGTGGTTGGGTTATTTTGGGCAATTGTTTCAATTTTGCTATAAAAAGACGCTGTTACCTTGTTCCACACATACACTTTCTGTTTCATAGTTGTAAAAAGGACACTCCACGAATAAAATCAATTGAACAATTAAAGTGTTTTTATTTATTATTCTTTTGTATTTTATATACATATGGCCTACAGCAACAAACTAATGAAAATGCTATTGTGTTAATAAAAAAAGTATTCTAATGTTATCTTAGATCTTCATAAACACAACCAAGAGATTGTTTTATGATAGCATACATGAAATGTATTAATTATACTGTTAAATTGTTGCAGTCAAAATAACTGCTCAATAGCTTGAAGGGGGGTCCCCCGAGGCCCAGCAGTTTTAGTGTTAAATCCTTTGTAAATCCACTCCATAATGGACTATCAACTTCAAAAACGTTTTAGGGTCATCAAAGACATTACCATGAAGTACCAAATTAAGCTTGGCATTGATATTTAAAAAAATGATTAAACTATTAACAATTCACTTTTTTGAATATGTAATGCTTAAAATAATCATAACAAATCTTCTTCTCATGGCCTACAACTCAGATTCACAAAAATGGGGGGCCCATGTTACATGTCTTGTCTTAGTTTGAGAAAAGTTAAGGGATTGGTCAAAGAGTTATTGATAAATCAAAAATCGGATTTCACATGTCCATTTAAGCCACTGTAAATCCACGCCACAGTGGCCTATCAACTTGGAACTGTTATATCAAATCAAATGTTATTTGTCACGTGCCAAATACAACAGGTGGAGGAGACCTTACAGTGAAATTCTTACTTGCAAGCACTTAATCAATGATGCAGTTTAAAGAAAGTGTTAAGTAAAAAAATATATAGGAAATAATAAATAAATAACAGTAACAAATAATTAAAGCGCAACAGTAAAATAACAATAGCGAGGCTATACACAATGGGGTATCGGTACAGAGTCGATGTGCAGGGGCACCGGTTAGTTGAGGTAATTGAGGGAATATGTAGGTAAAGGTAAAGTGACTATACATAAATAATAAACAGAGAGTAGCAGCAGCGTAAGGGGGGGGGACAATGCAACTAGTCTGGGTAGCCATTTGATTAGCTGTTCAGGAGTCTTATGGCTTGGGGGTAGAAGCTTTTGAGAAGTCTTTTGGACCTAGACTTGGCGCTCCGGTACCGCTTGCCGTGCGGTAGCAGAGAGATGAGTCTATGACTAGGGTGGCTAGAGTCTTTTGACAATTTTTAGGTCCTTCCTCTGACACCGCCTGGTATAGAGGTACTGGAAGGCAGGAAGCTTGGCCCCAGTGATGTACTGTGCCATGCGCACTACCCTCTGTAGTGCCTTGCGGTCGGAGGCCGAGCAGTTGCCATACCAGGCAGTGATGCAACCAACTCTCGATGGTGCAGCTGTAGAAGTGATTGAGGATCTGAGGACCCATGCCAAATCTTTTCAGTCTCCTGAGGGGGAATAGGTTTCGTCGTGCCCTCTTCACGACTGTCTTGGTGTGTTTGGACCCCGTTAGTTTGTTGGTGATGTGGACACCAAGGAACTTGAAGCTCTCAACCTGCTCCACTACAGCCCTGTTCATGAGAATGGGGGCTTGCTCAGTCTACCTTTTCCTGTATTCCACAATCATCTCCTTTGTCTTGATCACGTTGAGGGAGAAGTTGTTGTCCTGGCACCACATGGACAGGTCTCTGACCTCCTCCCTATAGGCTATCTCATCGTTGTCGGTGTTGTGTCATCAGTAAACTTAATGATGCTGTTGGAGTCGTGCCTGGCCATGCAGTCATGAATGTACAGGGAGTACATGAGAAGACTGAGCACGCACCCCTGAGAGGCACCCGGGTTGAGGATCAGCGTGAAGGATGTGTTGGTACCTACCCTTACCACCTTGGGGCGGCCCGTCAGGAAGTCCAGGATCCAGTTGCAGAGGGAGGTGTTTAGTCCCAGGGTCCTTAGCTTATTGATGAGCTTTGAGGTTACTATGGTGTTGAACGCTGAGCTGTAGTCAATGAATAGCATTCTCACGTAGGTGTTCCTTTTGTCCAGGTGGGAAAGGGCAATGTGGAGTGCAATAGAGATTGCATCATCTGTGGATCTGTTGGGGCGGTATGCAAATTGGAGTGGGTCTAGGGTTTCTGGGATGAGGGTGTTGATGTGAGCCATGACCAGCCTTTCAAAGCACTTCATGGCTACAGCCGTGAGTGCTACGGGTCGGTAGTCATTTAGGCAGGTTACCTTAGTGCTCTTGGGCACAGGAACTGTGTAGGTCTGCTTGAAACATGTTGGTATTACAGACTCAGTCAAGGACAGGTTGAAAATGTCAGTGAAGACACTTGGTCAGCGCATGCTCGGAGTACACATCCTGGTAATCCATCTGGCCCTGCGGCCTGGTGAATGTTGACCTGTTACTTACTCAAGTCTTACTCACATTGGCAATGGAGAGTGTGATGACACAGTTGTCCAGAACAACTGATGCTCTCATGCATGTTTCAGTGTTATTTGCCTTGAAGCGAGCATGAAGTAATTTAACTCGTCTGGTAGGCTCGTGTCACTGGGCAGTTCGCAGATGTGCTTCCTTTTGTAATATGTAATAGTTTGCAAGCCCTGCCACATCTGACGCTCCTTGAAAGCGGCAGCTCTACCCTTTAGCTCAGTGTGGAGGTTGCCTGTAATCCATGGCTTCTGGTTGGGGTATGGACGTACGTTCACTGTGGGGACGACGTCATCGATGCACTTATTGATGAAGCCTGTGACTGATATGATGTACTCCTCAATGCCATCAGAAGAATCCCAGAACATATTCCAGTCTGTGCTAGCAAAACAGTCCTGTAGCTTAGCATCTGCTTCATCTGACCACTTTTTTTATTGACTGAGTCACTGGTGCTGCCTGCTTTAGTTTTAGCTTGTAAACACGAATCAGGACGATATAATTATGGTCAGATTTGCCAAATGGAGGGCGAGGGAGAGCTTTGTACGTGTTTCTGTGTTAGGAGTAAAGGTGGTCTAGAGTATTTTCACCTCTGGTTTAGAGGTCGACCGATTAATCGGAATGGCCGATTTAATTAGGGCCGATTTCAAGTTTTCATAACAATCAGAAATCGGTATTTTTGGACCCCGATCTTTTTCTTAGTTTTTTTTACACCTTTATTTAATCTTTATTTAACTAGGCATGTCAGTTAAGAACACATTCTTATATTTAATGACGGCTTAGGAAGGGTGGGTTAACTGCCTTGTTCAGGGGCAGAGCGACAGATTCAATCGGGGATCCAATCTTGCAACCTTACAGTTAACTAGTCCTTGTGCACTCCACAAAGAGTGCACAAGGATGCGAATGCAGTAAGCCAAGGTAAGTTGCTAGCTAGCATTAAACTTATCTTATAAAAACAATCAGTCAATCATAATCACTAGTTAACTACACATGGTTGATGATATTACCAGATATTATCTAGCGTGTCCTGCATTGCATATAATCTGACTGAGCAGTATCTAAGTATATGACTGAGCAGTGGTAGGCAGAAGCAGGTGCGTAAACATTCATTCAAACAGCACTTTCGTGCCTTTTGCCATCAGCTCTTCATTGTGCGCCAAGCATTGCGCTGTTTATTACTGTATTATATTAAGTTAAAATAAGTGTTCATTCAGTATTGTTGTAATTGTCATTATTACAAATAAATCGTCCGATTAATCGGCATCGGCTTTTTTGGTCCTCCAATAAATGGTATCGGTATCGGCGCTGAAAAATCATAATCGGTCGACCTCTACTCTGGTTGCACATGTGACATGTAGAAATTTGGTAAAACGGATTTAAGTTTACCTGCATTAACGTCTCCGATATAAACTCAAAAATTAAATAAGTATTTTAAGAATGATTACCTACCTACAGCACTAGACTAAGCTTAATTTGCATAATTCTTGTGATATTGAAAGACATGGTAATGCTTTCACTGATTACAAAGGAAGATATCCTATGAGATATCCCACAATATATCCTACATGTCATTCTGTGAACCCCGTTCATTGCTGCTCGCAGCTATTTTTATCATAGTTTTTCACCTTTAAGGTGTTTGCTAAAAAAATATACTATTAGCCTGCCAATAAATATTCATAGCTTAGATAAATGAATAATGATTCACATATTTTGGGAGCTTGCAGTCTGTTTTTAAACAGTTCTATACTGTTGTTACCATTAAAGCCTCCATTTTTGAGAGTTGTACCTTCAACTGTAGATTAATCTTGCTTAACAAAATCTTTACTCAACAAAGGTATCTACAGCTTTCAGAATATTTCAGAATATTTCTCCAGTATTTTGGTGTTTATTTAAAATGGTCTTACTTGACCAGGCCAAGAATAACTCATAGACAGTGAAGCAACATAAGGGCGATTCCACGCCAGCGAGAGCAGAATTATTTTTTTGTGTCTCAGATTGTTTTAGCAATTCTCCCATAGAAACTTCATTGTTTGATTTGCCTTTTTAAGTTTGTGTTGGAGATGCTCATAAAATTAATCAGAACTTAATTATTAGCAGGGAGCCAACTCTGGAAATTGGATGTATTTGTAGTTTATTATTCCCAAAAATATGTCTTAAAATGAACAAAATCAAAAATGATAGTTTTGAGATATTCATATAAATGTTTAGAATGTTGAATAAATTAACGTGAAAATGTGTATTTCAGAATCTAGACATACTCCATATGTTAGTGCACACTATAAGGACTATTATGACACCAATATGTTGTCTGTATCATGTACAGTTTCTCAAAAATGGTTTGTGATACAAATGTAAAAAGCATGTCAAACATCCTTCGTTCTATTGAAGTTCCTATGTGAGAATTGCTAAAACAATCTGAGTAACCAAAAATATGTTCTGCTCCCGCTGGCGTGGAATTGCCCATAAAGAGAAGAGAAGTAATTCTCTTAGAGGGGGCCGATGGGAACTGTGGGGAGCCTGTTGTGGCTGGTGCAAGCTGACCTTCACTCACAGTGTAGGAGTCAGGCTGCCAATGAGAAGAACACACTTTTGTGATGGAGGAAGAGTAGGAGATGGAGGGAGGGAATAATGGATGGAGTGAGGGAGGAGAGGGGGAGTTGAAGGGTTTTGCAGCGGGGTGCCATTGAGCTTGAGGTCTTGAATAAAGAATTGGTAAGAATCAGTGCTTCACTCAACAGGCAGTTCTAGAGAAATCCTGCTCCCTTTGTTACTCTGCAGACGGTCTGAAAAAAACAACCTTGCTCAGACCAATGGAAAGCCTTGGTGCTATCCTAGAGAGCTGACAAAAACACCTCTCTTTATTCCGTTTACAGTTCCCATGATGAAGCATGACAGTTTGGCATGCTATGCCCCATGAAGCCTCCATTAATGTGGGCTTCTGAGTGTCACCGTGATGTAGATCTGCCATGTGTGCCTTAACACCATACAGAGACAAGAACAAGAAGAATAAAATGCAGGTCCCAAGGACGACTGGTCACCATAGACAATAAGTAATACCATTTTGTTAATGTACTCGTGTCAGGCTGCCTGCTTTGCTAACCTTTTACTGCAGTGAGCTAAATCAGGGTCACACAGAGTGTTTCTTGGAAGTCTTTAAAAAAATCTACTTTGAAACAAAAGTATCCACCTCACAAACATGGGTACGGGCTTAAAAAAAGAAGACACCTGCACAATGTCAGATATAGAGTTGAAATGTATTACATTTTTAGTTTGCATCCCAATTTTACACTTTATATACTGTATAGTGCATTTGGAAAGTGTCCCTCATCAATCTACACTCCATAATGACAAAGCGAAAACAGGTTTTTCGACATTTTTGCAAATGTATTAAAAATAAAAACAGCCCGCTTGGAGTTTGCCAAAAGGCACCTAAAGGACTCTTAGAACATGACAAACAAGATTTTCTAGTCTGATGGAACCAAGATTGAACTCTTTAGCCTGAATGCCAAGTTCATTGTCTGGAGGAAACCTGGCACCATCCCTACGGTGAAGCATGGTGGTGGCAGCATCATGCTGTGGGAATGTTTTCTAGCGGCAGGGACTGGGAGACTAGTCAGGATCGAGGCAAAGATGAATGGAGCAAAGTACAGAGAGATCCTTGATGAAAACCTGTTCCAGAGCACTCAGGACCTCAGACTTCTAACAGGACAATGAGCACACAGCCAAGACAACGCAGGAGTGGCTTCGGGACGAGTCTCTGAGATTCCTTGAGTGGCCCAGCCACAGCCCGGACTTGAACCCGATCAAACGTCTCTGGAGAGACCTGAAAATAGCTGTGCAACCTGACATAGCTTGAGAGGATCTGCAGAGAAGAATGGGAGAAACACACCAAATACCGGTGTGCCAAGCTTGTAGCATCATACCCAAGAAGACTCGAGGCTGTAATCGCTGCCAAAGGTGCTTCAACAAAGTCCTGAGTGAAGGGTCTGAATACATTTGTAAATGTGATATTTCAGTTTTTTTAAATATATATTTGCAAAAATGTTTTTAAAAAACTGTTTTTGCTTTGTCATTATGGGTATTGTGTGTAGATTGATGAGGGGGAAAAAAGGATTTAATCAATTTTAGAATAAGGCTATAACGTAACAAAATGTGGAAAAAGTCAAGGGGTCTGAATACTTTCCGAATGCACAGTGCATCACAGAAGACTGAAATATAACAAAACCGCTTGAAATAGAAGCAATTATGAGAAATATTAATTAAATTCAACCCATGAGGCCACTAGGTCATTTGACTGCAGGCAAGGGTTATGAGACCTCTGATTAATACTTCTCAAGATGGCACATACTGTAGTAGTAGTAGTCAGTGACAAATATCGGAGCTAAGGGCTGGGCTTAGTTAAAACCCTGGATAGGAGACCAAATGAAAATCTGTAGATTGATCAACACTCCAGTAGGAGGTATTGCCCAGTCTATAGTTTTTTTCTGATAGTGAATATAACTATCAGATCTGACATTGTTTCCAAGGTACAGATTCAATATATTAGAAAATGTATCTATGTTGAAAATTGGTTACAATGATTACATAATTCTGTGGTAAAAATTTCAGTCAATTTGATTTATTTCTTTCAAATGCAATGTTTTTTCCGGTTTTGTTAGATTCTACGTCACAATACGTTGACAATTTACGTTGAAACAACATTGATACAACCAGTTTGTTCCCAGTGGATATAACTTGCTTAATGGAGATCCCTCATACTTATTTAGGGGAGACTTGATAGGAGGAATGAGCTGTGACTGTTCTGTAGAAGACAAGCCTTTGGTCTATAAATGATCCACACGGTCATGTGTAAGAGGTTTCGATTCCCAAACATTCATCTTCCAATCACAGTGCCCCACGAGGGGAAAGACGATCCAAACTTTTTGGGGGGAGATCCTCTAGCGCTGTAACCCACATGTTAAAGATGTTTTAAAGAAGCCAATTTATTTTAACCTATTGCACCATGGAGACTATGACCTAGTTAGGAAATGTAAATAGGGATTTGATTTGAAGGGCATATTAATTGGAACAGATGCCTTCTCCATTATTAACATCTCTCACAGTGTACTTGCGTGAGCTGCATTTACCCCCCGTGTCTGTCCTCCCGCTGAATGCTTCAGCCGTGGTCTTAATCAGGGGCCAATAAAAACTTTGACCCAAGGGACAGCCTGTTTAAGAGACATACATTGACTTGCGAAAGTATTCACCCCCCTTGGCATTTTCCCCATTTTGTTGGCTTACAACCTGGAATTAAAATAGATTTTTGGGGGGTTTGTATCATTTGATTTACACAACATGCCTACCACTTTGAAGATGCAAAATCTTTTTTTTGTGTGAAACAAACAAGAAATAACACAAAAAAAAACTATTCAGCCCCCCAAAGTCAATACTTTGTAGAGACACCTTTTGCAGCAATTACAGCTGCATGTCTCTTTGGTTATGTCTCTATAAGCTTGGCACATCTAGCCACTGGGATTTTTGCCCATTCTTCAAGGCAAAACTGCTTCATCTCCTTCAAGTTGGATGGGTTCCGCTGGTGTACAGCAATCTTTAAGTCATACCACAGATTATCAGTTGGATTGAGATCTGGGCTTTGACTTGGCCATTCCAAGACATTTAAATGTTTCCCCTTTAACCACTCAAGTGTTGCTTTAGCAGTATGCTTAGGGTCATTGTCCTGCTGGAAGGTGAACCTCTGTCCCAGTCTCAAATATCTGGAAGACTGTAACAGGTTTCCCTCAAGAAATTCCCTGTATTTCGTGGCATCCATCATTCCTTCTATTCTGACTAGTTTCCCAGTCCCTGCCGATGAAAAACATCCCCACAGCATGATGCTGCCACCACCATGCTTCACTGTGGGGATAGGATTCTCGGGGTGATGAGAGGTGTTGGGTTTGCGCCAGACATAAGGTTTTCCTTGATGGCCAAAAGCTCAATTGTAGTCTCATCTGACCAGAGTACCTTCTTCAATATGTTGGGGGAGTCTCCCAGATGCCTTTTGGCAAACACCAAACGTGTTTGCTTATTTTTTCTTTAAGCAATGTCTTTTTCTTTTTTCTGGACACACTTCCATAAAGCCCAGCCCTGTGGAGTGTACGGCTTAAAGTGGTCCTATGGACAGATACTCCAATCTCCGCTGTGGAGCTTTGCAGCTCCTTCAGGGTTATATTTGGTCTCTTTGTTGCCTCTCTGATTAATGCCCTCCTTGCCTGGTCTGTGAGTTTTGGTGGGTGGCCCTCTTCTGACAGGTTTGTTGTGGTGCCATATTCTTAAACATTTTTAATAAGGGATTTAATGGTGCTCCATGGGATGTTCAAAGTTTAAGATTTTTTTATAACCCAACCCTGATCTGTACTTCTCCACAACTTTGTCCCTGACCTGTTTGGAGAGCTCCTGCAACGATCGTCTGTGGTGGAAGAAGGTGAGGACCAAGGTGCAGCGTCGTAAGTGTTCATGATTTTTAATAATAATCAAAACTGAACGCTGAATAACAAAGAAACAACCGAAACAGTTCTGTCTGGTGCAAACACACAAAGACTGAAAACAAACACCCACGAAACCCAGGTGGAAAAAGGCTACATAAGTATGATTCTCAATCAGAGACAACTAACGACACCTGCCTCTGATTGAGAACCATACCAGGCCAAACTCAAAACCCAACATAGAAAAACAAACAGACTGCCCACCCCAAGTCACGCCCTGACCATACTAAAACAAAGACCAAACAAAGGAACTAAGGTCAGAACGTGACAGCTCCTTGGTCTTCATGTTGCAGAATCTGGGACTCTTTCAAAACAGGTGTATATATACTAAGACCATTTGACACTTAAATAAAGTCCACCTGTGTGCAATCTAACTAATTATGTGACTTCTGAAGGTAATTTATTGCACCAGATCTTATTTAGGGGCTTCATAGCAAAGGGGGTGAATAAATATTCGCACCCCACTTTTCCGTTTTTTTATTTTTAAGAATAAAAAAAAGCAACTTTTTAAATTTCACTTCACCAATTTGGACTATTTTGTGTATGTCCATTTCATGAAATCCAATATAATAGGAAAAATGCCAGGTGGATGAATACTTTTGCAAGGCACTGTAGTCACGACACACTGAATTATATTTTATGAACTGCGTCAATTTATTTCTGCATCACGCCAAAGCCTTCAAAGTAGGGGTTGAGAAACAGGCTTTTATGGTCATTATTCCAATATTTTACTGATTAATCTGAGGAGAGTGCAAATTTTCTTTCAGGGATTAAAGATTATTCCACTATGCAGATTCCCCCTTTCATACTAATGATTGAAAGGTGACTTGTCCAAGCATGTCCAAGTGTCTGTAATTTAATGGTAATTTAAAATCAATTCAGTCTGCAACGTTCATTATGAGCAACTTTTACCCTACCTGGGTTTGCTGCAAGCATATCAGTTTGTGCAACAGAAGCCACAAGCTGCCATCAGGGACCAGCACTGGCATTTACAGTCTATAGATCCACAAACAGATCAGTCCAGATCAAGCTACTTTGCAGCTTATCTGACTTCCCTCTTCTTGCTACCACAGCTTTGTTGCTTTACAGCATCTTCAATTCTCCCTGCGAAGGCAAAAAGCCTGTAAAATACACACCATCCAATTTACTAGACCGGAGTGGGAGTGTTATTTTTGATCAAATACTTTGTTCTCGGTGTTCTTGCTCCTCTGTATTTGTTATATCATATTTTCAAAGGTTTTTATTTTATTATTCCTATAAGCAATAGTATGTACTTTTCTTTATCTCAATTGTCTATTTGAAATAAAAAAAATTGCATTGATACAGTAGTTGGGGACTTTTTGTAAAGATATCATTTTTGAGACATTTTGATGCAAGAATGTAAGGGGAACAATATAAAATGACCTCCCAGCTCCAGGGACATAAATCAGCCATCAGGGAATACTGTCATGAGTAAATTGAATTCTGTGCCTTTATGATTTCATATTGTTTATCCATTAGATTTGATGTTCCAGGTTGAAACGGGGAACCTGGATGAAATGAAAGTCACTCACTCCAAGTACTGTATGCGGCAAGAGAGTTCTGCACAGTCCATGAAGCACCAAGCAGTCCAAAGCACAAGGTCGCAGAAATCTAGGGCAGTCCCTCCTCCGGCTCTCTCTGTCCACCACCTTACTATCACCTAATGGTTTCTCCCCCTCAAGACCTTGACACTTCACCCTCCCCCGCTGTCCATTTCTTTCCCCCTCCCCCTCCCTGCTTGGCATGATTGATGACCATGATCCCTTGCTTTTGGGCGGATTATTAACGCTCTGCAGCGGGTTGGATGGTGCGCCATAAATTTCCTTTATGTTGTCATTACTTACGCTGAAGTGCCCGACAATAATGGCTGCACCAGTTGCATGTGCCTTACAGCCTCAGATCAAACTCTATGACTTCTCTGCCGAAGGAAAATAGCAACATTAATGGCATGTTAATAACTAAATATATTCACTGTTGTTATCCAAATCATTCCAAAGGGTAGGTTTAACAAAGCAAATAAAATGTAACCATACCTTTTATAAGTCATATATCATATCATCAGTGATACTATTTAGGCCTATAGTATTTGCAAAGTCGTGAACCGTTATTGTTTCAATTCAAACCAGGGTTCAACTAAAAATAGGCAATACATATAGGACTAGGGTTTCAAGCTTTGGTTGATTTCACATGTAATCTTCAAGTTAAAGGGAGACTCAGCAAAATGACATTGCCATGGCCAGCACCGCAGTTATGGAGATGAGCGAGATGTTCACAGGTTTGTTTCACTGCGTGGTAGCCAGGTCGCCAAAACAGCTGAGAAGTTGAGCCTCGCGATTTAGTCCAATTCTTTAACTTCCAATTGTGTTTGGTTGTCATGCATTTGAAGGAGATGTATATTCTGCTTGGATAGTTCCATCTGTGCCACCGACTTAGTTAGTCTGGGTTTAAAGGGGAACGGCACCTGCTGATTTTGGCTCGCTCTTCAAGAAATCCTGGCGGCCATGACAGAAGTGAAACGTGAGTTGACTTGGGGGTGTGGCTTGATGTGGGTGTTTCTTGGGTGTGTCCTTGCCACCACCAAAATACACTCTTCTGTCAGAACCTTGCCTGCAGCTGTTTCCCCCCACTCAATCACAACAAATAAACCTGCTGCAGGTGGAGTTCAATAGCAAGAGGCAGAAGTATGCTCAGTAGCCTACATAATAATATGAGAAGAATGCAATTGCTGAATTTATGTTGATATTCTAAACTAAGTGTTTTGATAACTTTCAAATGTAGTAACATTGTCATTCCCAGCTGTGACAGATACTTTGCCTATCGGCGTCTTTGTCTGCTGGTTATGGGGCTACCTTGGCAAACATGTCAGAGTGGTCATACCTTCCTGTGTGGTGTCCCGTATACAACAGGAGTTCCCAGATCCTGGTGCAGAATACACAGGGTTTCTCCCTCCCCATACTGACTGATACCATTCAAGTCAATAATTTAAAAAAGACAATACAAGTAAAGGTTGTGGCTAGTAACATTTTAATGCTGAGTGCCAGGTCTCTCTCCATTCAGAGACATCAGTATCAAGCCTGTTGGGACTTCATCACATAATCTTGCAAGTGCTGGCACCATAGATGCATTTGTGAACCCTCACATGCTGACCAGACCGGACACGTCGCGTGTGCGAGCGTTGCAAAATACATTTAGAAATCCATGTTATTCAATTATTGCACCCACACTGTTCGCGTCCGCCAAGGAGCGTCTGCGTTGCCAAGGGTTAAAATAGAAGTAATTCCTATTTCTGACACAGATCGCGCTTGCAAGTCCTGCCTCTCCCATCTCCTCATTGGTTTATAGAAGCAGGTATCCACGTGCCATCTCCTCATTGGTTATACCCACGTGGGCGATTGAAAGACGAACTGTTTTGCCGATCGTCGTGGTAATACTATGAAAGTTTAGCTGCCAATCACCATGTAAGTTCAAAGATGAAAAAGCCTGGAAGGAGGAGAGATGACTAGAAACAATTCGGTTGACCGTTTTATGTGTGGATTAATTGTCGGAGTAGAGGACCTTGTGCATTTCAGGTAAAATAACAACTCAATGTTTATATCCCAGGACAAATTAGCTAGCAACAGCAAGCTAGCTAAATAGGACACATTAACTAGCATGTGCAAGCTAGCTAGCTAAATTGCCATACATGTTTAATGCTTTTCGACCAGTCCCCAAATTAATGTAATTGGTTCAGAGTTTGTTTTGATATTTTAACTTACATGTCATGATCGCGTTTGGTGTGGGGGGACAAAATAAATGTATGCACGATGGCGCACGCGCGCAGCCGTTTTGGGTTCCGTGTTACACAGTCACTGTTCTATTACCAATGGCAGTTAGGATAGATGATATCTGACCCACTAAACCTACCTAATTCTGGTCTCCCTATCAATGACCATTGGTGAGCAGGCAAGAGATGAAGCTGGAGGTAAGGTCTTTGCCAGCTCCCCATTGATGGGCATGGCAGCGTAGATCAGCTCCTGGCCTCTCATCAAAGATACTGGTTGATCGCACACAACCACACACAGAGCACTGATTACGTCAATGGTCGTTATGATTAGCCTGGTGGAATCAAATCAAATCAAATTGTCACATGCGCAGAATACAACCTTACAGTGAAATGCTTACTTTACGAGCCCCTAACCAACAATGCAGCTTCAAAAAAATATGTATTAGAATAAGAGATAAAAGTAACAAGTAATAAAAGAGCAGCAGTGAAATAACTATATGCAGGGGGGTACCGATACAGAGTCAATGTGCAGGGGCACCAGTTAGTTGAGGTAGTATGTACAAGTAGGTAGAGTGATTAAAGTGACAATGCCAAGATGACAACAGAGTAGCAGAGTAGTAGTGTAAAGGGAGAGGGGGGGCAATGCAAATTGTCTAGATTACCATTTGACTAGATGTTCAGGAGTCTTATGGCTTGGGGGTAGAAGCTATTAAGAAGCCTCTTTGACCTAGACTTGGTGCTCCGGTACCGCTTGCCATGCAGTAGCAAAGAGAATAGTCTATGACAAGGGTGACTGGAGTCTTTGACAATTTTTAGGGCCTTCCTCTGACACCATCTGGTATAGAGATTCTGGATGGCAGGAATCTTGGCCCCAGTGATGTACTGGGCTGTTCGCACTACCCTCTGTAGTGTCTTGCGGTCGGAGGCCAAGCAGTTGCAATATCAGGCAGTGATCCAAACAGTCAGGACTTTTTGAGGATCTGAGGACCCATGCCAAATCTTTTCAGTCTCTTGAGGGCGAATAGATTTTGTCATGCCCTCTTCACGGCTGTCTTGGTGTGCAGGGACCATGTTAGTTTGTTGGTGATGTGGACACCAAGGAACTTGAAGCTCTCAACCTGCTCCACTGCAGCCCCGGGTGTGTGCTCTGTTCTCTTTTTCCTGTAGTCCACAATCATCTTCTTTGTCTTGATCATTTTGAGGGAGAGGTTGTTGTCCTGACACCACACTGCCAGGTCTCTGACCTCCTCCTTATAGGCTGTCTCATAGTTGTCGGTAATCAGGCCTACCACTGTTGTGTCATCGACAAATGTAATTATGGTGTTGGAGTCATGCCTGGCTTTACAGTCATGAGTGAACAGGGAGTACAGGAAAGGACTGAGCACGCACCACTGAGGGGCCTCTTTGTTGAGGATCAGCGTGGCAGATGTGTTGGTACCTACCCTTACCACCTGGGGGCGGCCCGTCAGGAAGTCCAGGATCCAGTTGGAGAGGGAGGTGTTTAGTCCCAGGTTCCTTAGCTTATTTATGAGCTTTGAGGTTACTATGGTGTTGAACGCTGAGCTGTAGTCAATGAATAGCATTCTCACGTAGGTGTTCCTTTTGTCCAGGTGGGAAAGGGCAGTGTGGAGTGCAATAGAGATTTCATCATCTGTGGATCTGTTGGGGCGGTATGCAAATTGGAGTGGGTCTAGGGTTTCTGGGATCAGGGTGTTGATGTGAACCATGACCAGCCTTTCAAAGCACTTCATGGCTACAGATGTGAGTGCTACGGGTTGGTAGTAATTTAGGCAGGTTACCTTAGTGTTCTTGGGCACAGGCACTATGGTGGTTTCCTTAAAACATGTTGGTATTACAGACTTGGACAGGGAGAGGTTGAAAATGTCAGTGAAGACACTTGCCAGTTGGTCAGCGCATGCTCGCAGTATACGTCCTGGTAATCCGTCTGAATGTTGACTTGTTTAAAGGTCTTACTAACATCGGCTGCGGAGAGCGTGATCACACAGTCTTCCAGATCAGATGGTGCTCTCATGCATGTTTCAGTGTTATTTGCCTCGAAACGAGCATAGAAGTAGTTTAGCTCATTTGGTAGGCTTGCGTCACTGGCTAGCTCTCGGCTGTGCTTCCCTTTGTGGTCTGTAATGGTTTGCAAGCCCTGCCACATCCGACGAGCGTCAGAGCTGCTGTTGTACGATTCGATCTTAGTCCTATATTGATGCTTTGCCTGTTTGATGGTTCATCGGAGGGCATAGCGGGATTTCTCATAAGCTTCCGGTTTAGAGTCCCATTCCTTGAAAGTGGCAGCTCTAGCCTTTAGCTCAGTGCGGATGCTGCCTGTAATCCATGGCTTTTGGTTTGGGTATGTACAGTGGCTTGCGAAAGTGTCCACCCCTTTATTTATTAATATTTTTCCTATTTTGTTGCCTTACAACCTGGGATTAAAATGGATTTTTGGGGGTTTATATAATTTGATTTACACAACATGCACTTTGAAGATGCAATATGTTTTTTATTGTGAAAGAAACAAGAAGTAAGACAAAAAAACAGAAAACTTGAGCGTGCATAACTATTCACACCCCTAAAGTCAATACTTTGTTGAGACACCTTTTCAGCAATTACGGCTGCATGTCTCTTTGGTTATGTCTCTAGCTTGGCACATCTAGCCACTGGAATTGTTGCCCATTCTTCAAGGCAAAACTGCTCCAGCTCCTTCAAGTTGGATGGGTTCTGCTGGTATACAGCAATCTTTATGTCATACCACAGATTCTTAATTGGATTGAGGTCTGGGCTTTGACTTGGCCATTCCAAGACATTCAAATGTTTCCCCTTTAACGACTCGCGTGTTGCTTTAGCAGTATGCTTAGGGTCATTGTCCTGCCGGAAGGTGAACCTCTGTCCCAGTCTCAAATTTCTGGAAGACTGAAACAGGTTTCCCTCAAGAATTTCCCTGTATTTCGCAACATCCATCATTCTTTCTATTCTGGCTAGTTTCCCAGTCCTTGCCAATGAAAAATATCCCCATAAATGATGCTGCCACGACCGTGCTTTACTGTTGGGATGTGTTCTCGGGGTGATGAGAGTTTTGGGGTTTGTGCCAGACATAGGGTTTTCCTTGATGGCTAAAAAGCTCAATTGTAGTCTTATCTGACCAGGGTACCTTTTTCAATATGTTTGGGGAGTCTCCCAGATGCCTTTTGGCAAACACCAAATGTGTTTGCTTATTTTTTTCTTGAAGCAATGTCTTTTTTTCTGGACACACTTCCATAAAGCCCAGCTCTGTGTACGGCTTAAAGTGGTCCTATGGACAGATACTCCAATCTCCGCTGTGGAGCTTTGCAGCTCCTTCAGGTTTATCTTTGGTCTCTTTGTTGCCTCTGATTAAAACCCTCCTTGCCTGGTCCATGAGTTTTGGTGGGCGGCCCTCTCTTGGCAGGTTTGTTATGTTGCCATGCTCTTTCCATTTTTTATAATGGATTTAATGATGCTCCATGGGATGTTCAAAGTTTCAGATATTTTTTTAGAACCCAACCCTGATCTGTATCTTTCCACAACATTGTCCCTGACCTGTTTGTAAAGCTCCTTGGTCTTCATTGTACCGCTTGCTTGGTGGTGCCCCTTTCTTAGTGGTGTTGCAGACACTGGGGCCTTTCAGAACAGATGTATATATACATATATATCATGTGACACTAACTCCTTATGTGACTTCTGAAGGTAATTGATTGCACCAGATCTTATTTGGGGGCTTCATAGCAAAGAGGGTGAATAAATATGCACGCAGCCCTTTTCAGTTTTTTTTTATATATATATTTTTAACAAGTAATTTTTTAAATTTCATTTCACAAATTTGGACTATTTTGTTGATGTCCATTTCATGAAATCCAAATAACAATACATTTAAATGACAGGTTGTAATGCAACAAAATAGGAAAAACGCCAAGGGGGATGAATACTTTTGCAAGGCACTGTACGTATGGCCACTGTAGGGACGACTTCATTGATGCACTTTTTGATGAAGCCAATGACTGATGTGGTGTACTCCTGAGTGCCATCGGAGGAATTCCGGAACATATACCAGTCTGTGCTAGCAAAACAGTCCTGTAGCTTAGCATCTGCTTCATCTGACCACTTTTTTATTGATCTAGTTACTGGTGCTTCCTGCTTTAATTTTTGCTTGTAAGCAGGAGTCAGGAGGATGGAATTATGGTTAGATTTGCCAAAAGGAGGGTGAGAGAGCTTTGTATGCGTCTCTGTGTGTGAAGTATAGGTGGTCCAGAGTTATTTGTCCTCTGGTTGCACTTTTAACATACTGATAGAAATTTGGACAAACGGATGTAAGTTTCCCTGCATTAAAGTCCCTGGCTACCAGAGCAGTGCCGCCTCTGGTTGAGCGTTTTCCTGTTTGCTTATGGCGGAATAGAGCTCATTCAATGCTGTCTTAGTGCCAGCCTCCGACTGTGGTGGTATGGCTGGGGCCACTTAAAACGTCTGCCTTCTTCTCCGGCGCCATCTTACCAAACCTGATCACCTGATTGCTCCACCAGGCTAGGTTATGAAGGTGAATTGGGACGAAACTCTAAACTTTTTTTTACCTTTGACCGTGTCAAATGTCACCAACCTGACTCAAGTGTCCTCCCTGTTCCATTATTAGGAACGCTAACAACAAGTGCATGTCTGTGTGATGCTGAGGGTCCCCATGCTGGTGTTCTCTATGTTGCACATTTGGTTGCAAACTGGACATCTCTCAAACAACTGCAGAAGACAATTCTCATAAACAATGTACTTCCTCATCTTATGAAGTGGTGTTGACTGAGGGCATCTGACAGGGTTATACAATAGACAACCAAGTGGTACATTGCATTTTGTTATAAGGAAAGGACTTAGCTTTTTGATAATGCACTTCACAACCAAAATGACTACTACTTGTATCTGCTTGGCTGGGGAAATAACCTACTAGTTTATCAAACCTGGTCTTTTTTTTATACATCTTTTCATAAAACATAAAACACATAACTGTTATTGTTGAAGCCGTTTGTGTCAACAGGGTCTTGGGTCAAGCTAATTCTAGGTCGTCAGCCACAAAGTCATAAAGGCCCGAGTAACAGGCTTTTATTTTTTTACATATATTTTTTTACCTTTATTTAACTAGGCAAGTCAGTTAAAAACAAATTCTTATTTTCAATGACGGCCTAGCGGGGAACAGTGGATTAATTGCCTTGTTCAGTGGCAGAATGACAGATGACAGACCTTGTCAGCTCAGGAATTCGATGCAGCAACCTTTCGGTTACTGGCCAAACACTCTAACCACTAGGCTACCTGCCACCTACATTTTACTGGCTACTCGTTTCAGTTTATTTCCACATCTTTGGGATTGAACTGCAGAGGGTAAACAGTGTGGTATTTGATGGGCGAGAATAGCTCTATGGCCCATGACATAGTGTTTCCAGGCTTGTGCTGCAAAAAGTCCTGACAGATAAATAGTGCACACTCTTCTCTCTCTTTCTATCCATCCTGGTATTCCATCATTCTGTATTCTCTCCTCTGGCCTATTTCCTCTCTATCGTTCTGAGAGAAAAAGCTCTTATTTCCTGTACGCAACCTTGAACCTGCACACTGATTTGTTGTAACCAGCACGTAGGTACACATTTTCCATTCTCTGGCATCCTGCTTAAGTAAACCAGATGTGTGGGTGGGTGTGTGTCTGTGTGTGTCTGTGTGTGTGTCTGTGTGAGTTTGTGCGTGTTTGAAGAACTGTCGAGTGTAAATCCCTTAAATCAGACAGATTAAAGTAGGGGCAGAATATGTATATCGTGTCGTGGCCTGGGGGTTGCAAGGTAAAACACATTGCGAAAAGGAAAGAACACAGAAATAGTCACGTCAATGACAATGCAATTTAGTGCAGTAGTAACACACAGGAGATTGCTTTGTTTATGAAGGTCATATGGCTTAGGTATCGTTTGAATAGCTCGCCGTGGCTGAGTGATTTTTTTAAATCATATTTTGAGAATAATCCAATATACAGTATGTTCCTTTGCTGAAAACACATTTGAGAGATTACCACAGGGGAAGGAGAAAACTGCTCTACGTTCTACGGCATTGTTTTTCAGTCCTGGCCCTTGGGATCCACAGGGTGTGCAGGGTTTTGTACCAGCCCAGTCACACCGGATCCAACTTGTCAAAGACTTGACTAGTTACATAAGGTGTGATAATTAATGATCGGCTTAAACAAATGCCTGCACACCCCGTGGGGTCTGCAGGACCAGAACTAAAGGACATTTATATAAGGGCTTTTTAGAATCTCTTCATAGAGAATCGTACTGGAATCGTCTTTCTCACTGCCATGTTAGATGGGTTGAGAAAGAAACACTCGGGTAATACGTTTCAAGGTATTCCATGTATGCTGTCGGTTTTGGAGAAAGTCTAGGCCAGGGGTGGGCCATCATTTTTTGCTTAAGGGCCACATCAGGATTTCAATTTCTTTTCGGAAAGATTTGTTCCTCAAATGCAATCTTCGGGGCAGAAAAAGGGCAGTTATTTGAAAAACGTATCGGTCCATTGTAATTTCTACATACTTTCTATCTAGTTTCAGACGTTCAATCTTTGCCTGGAGTGTTTTTTTAACCCAAAATGATAAAACACTTTTTTTTTTTTTACTGAAACCTCACGCAGGCCAGAATGAATGGGCTGTTATCTCTCTCCTGTCTTCCATACGAAATGTGGCACACTCTGCTCACAGTCCAAAGAGCTTAGACCTCAGACCCTTAGTATAGATGTCGGAGCACGTCTAAATCTGATGGGATGGTACCATAGCTGGCATGAATACATGATCTGTACAATGTGTTTTCCACAAATGTGCCTCTCAGTCGTGTGATCCTTTGAGAAACATTTGAAGAGTTGCATTCATTAGGATATTTCAGAAATACTGCAGTTCACAGTGTTCTCACTTGGAAGTCGATAAGACAAAGAAAAGGTTAACTATGTGGGCCTGTGTCTTCACGGGCACATGGCAGGAGTGTTTCATGACAGAACTAGCCCCGTATGAAAGTGCGCTATGATCTGACTTGCAGCTCTGTAGTATCTCCAGACATCATAAGGTTTTGTTCTTAGATCCCCCCTCAGATGTGATGGTCCAAAGTACAGCACAGTGTCCTCAGTAAACCAGGGTGGTACAGAAGAGCATGTGGGCCGCATGGCAAGGCTTTGAAAGCATCGCTAAGCCCAACACGCTCATTATAGTCTGTCTGATCACGGTTTTGAAGCCAAATATACACACATGCCGTCCTTTGCTGCTTTTGGTGAAGCTAGACTAAGCTACACAAAGTCAATGCTTGATCAATACAGTATCTACAGTGAAAACACTGGAACTATTGATATGGCAGGTCAGTTAGGACATCTACTTTGTGCATGACAAGTCATTTTTCCAACAATAGTTTAACTTATAATTCACTGTATCACAATTCCAGTGGGTCAGAAGTTTACATACACTCAGTTGACTGTGCCTTTAAACAGCTTGGAAAATTCCAGAAAAATTATGTCATGGTTTAGAAGCTTCTGACATAATTTGAGTAAATTTGAGGTGTACCTGTGGGTGTATTTCAAGGCCTACCTTAAAACTCAGTGCCTCTTCGCTTGACATCATGGGAAAATCAAAAGAAATCAGCCAAGACCTTAGAAAAGAAAATGTAGACCTCCACAAGTCTGGTTCATCCTCGGGAGCAATTTCCATATGCCTGAAGGTACCATGTTCATCTGTACAAACAATAGTACGCAAGTATAAACACCATGGGTGTAACGGTTTTCTAGTGGTGATGAAGGAGAGTCGGACCAAACTGCAGCGTGCCGATTGCGATCCATGTTTAATACAACAAAGAAACACGAACTTACAAAAAACGAAACCGAAACAGCCTATCTGGTGCAAACTAACAGAGAGTACACATAGGACACTAAGGACAATCACCCACGACAAACTCAAAGAATATGGCTGCCTAAATATGGTTCCCAATCAGAGACAACGATAAGCACCTGCCTCTGATTGAGAACCACTCCAGACAGCCATAGACTTTGCTAGACAACCCACTAAGCTACAATCCCAATACCACCACCAAAACCCCAAGACAAACACACCACAATTACAAAAACCCCATGCCACACCCTGGCCTGACCAAATACATAAAGATAAACACAAAAAACACTTTGACCAGGGCGTGACAATGGGACCACACAGCCGTCATACTGCTCAGGAAAGAGATGCGTTCTGTCTCCTAGAGATGAACGTACTTTGGTGCGAAAAGTGCAAATCAATCCCAGAACAACAGCAAAGGAAAGCAAGAAAGTATCTATATCCACAGTAAAACGAGTCCTATATCGACATAACCTGAAAGGCCGCTCAGCAAGGAAGAAGCCACTGCTACAAAACCACCATAAAATGCCATACTACGGTTTGCAACTGCACATGTGGTCAAAGATAGCACTTTTTGGAGAAATGTCCTCTGGTCTGATGAAACAAAAATATAACTGTTTGGTCATAATGACCATCGTTATGTTTGGAGGAAAAAGGGGGAGGCTTGCAAGCCGATGAACACCATCCCAACCGTGAAGCACGGGGGTGGCAGCATCATGTTGTGGAGGTGCTTTGCTGCAAGAGGGACTGGTGCACTTCACAATAAAGATGGCGTCATGAGGAGGGAAAATGATGTGGATATATTGAAGCTACATCTCAAGACATCAATCAGGAAGTTAAAGCTTGGTCACAAATGGGTCTTCCAAATGGACAATGACCCCAAGCATACTTCCAAAGTTGTGGCAAAATGGCTTAAGGACATCAAAGTCAAGGTATTGGAGTGGCCATCACAAAGCCCTGACCTCAATCCTATAGATAATTTGTGGGCAGAACTGAAAAAGCATGTGTGAGCAAGGAGGCCTAAAAACCTGACTCAGTTACACCAGCTCTGTGTAACGGCTGATGGTGGAAGGAGGTGAGGACCAAGGTGCAGCGTGGTACATGTTCATATTATTTATTTGAAACTGAACACTAAATACAAAAATAACAAACGGAATAACCGAAACAGTTCTGAAAGGTGAAACAAACACTAAGCAGAAATTAACTACCCACAAAATCCATGTGGGAAAAAGCTACCTAAGTATGGTTCTCAATCAGAGACAACGATAGACAGCTGCCTCTGATTGAGAACCACACCCGGCCAAACAAAGAAATACAAAACGTAGAACAATGAACATAGAATGCCCACCCTAGTCACACCCTGGCCTAAAAACCAAATAGAGAAAAAAAGCCTCTCTTATGACCTGTGTGTGACACTCTGTCACGAATGGGCCAAAATGGGCCAAAATTGGGCCAAAATGGGCCAATATTCACCCAACTTATTGTGGGAAGCTTGTGGAATGCCAGCCATGTTTGACCCAAGTTAAACAATTTAAAGGCAATGCTACCAAATACTAATTGAGTGTATGTAAACTTCTGACCCACTGGGAATGTGATGAATGAAATAAAAGCTGAAATAAATAATTCTCTCTACTATTATTCTGACCTTTCACATTCTTAAAATAAAGTGGTGATCCTAACTGACCTAAGACAGGGAAGTTTTACTAGGATTAAATGTCAGGCATTGTGAAAAACTGAGTTTAAATGTATTTGGCTAAGGTGTATGTAAACTTCCGGCTTCAACTGTAATTGCTACAGGCAGATGGTCCATTAAAGGATTCTCAATGGAGATTTTCTTGTGTTTGAGCAAACTGCAGTCTTTTTGTGAGGTCCGGTGTGTCGGCTGAGGAACCTGTACAGGGAGAGCAATTGTCTTGCAATGTCACTGCTCGAGATGAGAGTGGAGTACTTATCCAGGCTCTTACAATCGTTTCACCCCATTAATGTCTTTCAAATGGAATACTCTCCGCTGGATTTTAATCATTCAAGGATCATTCCCTCTTCAAAGGAAAAACATGTATACATTTACACAAAAGTTCGTCTAATCTGTACACGAGATTTTCACAGCATCTTTTGTCTCACATCTCTGCATTACGCTGCGTAACCAGCTGTATGAGCCAGAGTCATGGAACACAATTCTTGGTCATCATGGGATGTCCTTTGCTGTCCGTCATAAGACATTCAGCCAATTTTTGTAATGAATAATTTAACACATTCGTAGTTGATGTGATAGGCCTGAAGCTTGAAGATGTTACCCTTTAGCATGACCTTTAATATTTGTTCTAGTAAACTGTTGCAGGTATTCAGCAATGCTTTAGTGTATAGAAAGGTAATATGTTCAACCCACAAGGCTTACAAGGCTTAGACAAGATGGATCAGTTTTGGCATTGCTAAGTAAGGACTCTTTAAAGATGACCCGTATGGGGAGAGACAGAAACAGTTTGTCCGAGAGACATGGCAGCGATCCTTGGTACTCCATCAGACAAAAGACTAGAGTATCCGTTTAGTTTTCTAATTAAATGTTTGATTTGAGCGGTTCAGTTTCCTTAATCCTTGTTAATTACCTAATTAGAGTGACTCTGTTTAGGGAGCCAAGACAGCACAGAGAAAATTAATTTTTGTTGTGATGTTTGTTCTCCTTCTCAAAAGGTATGCAAAAACAACGACAAGACCGAACAAGGAACCATTTGTTTTCCTTGGAGAATAGGGTTTAAGGAACTTGGCACCAAGTTCAGCAGGCTCTGGGGTCCTTTGCAATTGAGCAGAGAGGGACCAAGTCCTGAGGAAAGGAGATTCGTAGTGGACAGTACCCAGTGGGACCATGAGCGTGATGTGCTTCTGCACAATTAGTGAAATGACTTCTGCTGTCCAATATTTGGGGAAAATGTTGGAGAATATAAATGTGTGTATCTTTCTCTCAGTAACAAATAGGCACAAGCGTGGACAGAGGAAGGATTGCTTGGGGATTTGTGAGTCATTTGTCATTGAAGTGGAGAGGATATTCAGCCACTGTTGGAGGACAATGGAAGATGATAAAGAAGCATTTTTATAATCCAAGTTCCATTGTCCTCCAAGAGTGGCTGCATCCTCTCCAAGATTCTCCTCAAGATTCTTGCAACAGGTGTAGGTTTGTGTGTTTGATAAAACTACAGAATTGAATGTACAGACCATTTGTAACACAATGACTTCACCCCACATCAAACTCTTCTCATTTAACTGAAAGGTGTTGGTTGGGGAATATCAAAGCGAACCAAAAAAAGAGCTAACCGAAATGACAGTGAGAGCTGAACAGATTGCTAAAGCAGATTGGAATTTTATATGCAATTTCCCAGCTCATATGTGTAGATGACTGCTCTTGAAATCCTCTGAAATGAGGAAATAAATACTGTATCTGGTTATTTTTATGTGTGCTTATCCACATCGTATTATTATCCCATAAATTATTAAAGGGGAATTTAAGAGAACACATACCATTCTCCCCAATGTGGCTTTGTGTAATGCTTATTAATCTATATTAAGTTTTCTCTGGAAAATGATCTGAAGGCTGGCTTATGCTAGGAATGGTAATGCGAGGCTTCTGTGTGGTTTTTGTCACTGACTTGAAATGTCAGTGGGGGTTATAATAGTCTAATAGTAGTTTAAAAAAATCTCTGAAAATGTTTTGGATTGAAGTATTGGGTGGATTCTGTATCTGTATCTATAGAATAGGTCCACTTACCGCACAACCTCTGTCTAAAAAAAACGACCTTAGGTCGTAGGGCACAGTAGGTCTGACATACAAAAATTGCTTAAATTAACCCACAAAGACACCATATACACAGTATTCTCTAAGCAAGCAAATAGTGTATTATTGAGACTCATAGACCTACATACAGTAGCGCTTGGCTCCGTCCTCCAGGCCACCAAGTTTGCTGCAGTGATGAATTAAACAACAGGCTTGGTTTGTTATGTTCTGCTGAGTCGCAGGGTTTTAAAGGAACTAGCTGCTAGCAGACATCTGGGTTGCCACCGCTCCAGACACTCCCAGCTCAGCTCTGTCTCGGCCTGGGTGGGAGCTAGCTAGTCCCCATCTCTGTAAGGTCAGACTGCTCTTGGACGGCCTGCTCCCTGAAAGGCCTCCAGTGCTGATGGAGCACCCTGAGGAATAGATTGCCTGCCTGGGAGGAAATGGCTAGATCTTGTCTACATCAGGTCAGAAAATGACCGGAGTACACCAAGTGGCAGTGTCTAATTAGGTTTTGAGGCATGGATTTTAAAAATCTCTTACTTTACCCATGTTTTATTGACATGGAGTGGGTACCCTCTACTTGGTGTACGGAGGAATTGCTATTTGGGGTATGGGGTAACATACAAATACTACTAGAGGGATATGTTGACTACACTTTTGTAACCTAACCTTTGATTGTCATAGTGAGAGTTTGATATTAGCATAATCTTTCATTTAGACTGCATTGTGGTTATCATTACAGGCATTGTGCATCCTATCTGTGTACTGCTCTCTCTCTCTCCCATTCTCATGCTGTGTGACAACCCCCAGTGATGAGGGCCACGTTGTGTGTTAGCCTTCACAATTGGCTCAGCATTCCATTAGTGTCAAGCACCATAACACTCTGCACTAATTCCCTTCCCACACTCCACTCAGCCGGATGAGCGCGAAACATCTGGAAATATTGACATCGCCATTATCATTGGCACTCATTAATGATGCTTTCTACACACACTGACCTCTGGAAAGGTGTTAATGGCTATTCAAATAGAGATATTAATTACAGAGTTATGGGTTTTCAACTGACTTCAAGCCCAGTGATTCTAACCCAGCTGACACATTTGGTTCCTTGGAAGTTGTGGGAACGTACATTTTTGGTTTCCCCCATTAGGTTAACTGCGTTCAACTCCAAGCACAGATAGGACACATGGAAATTCATTTGCTTAGGCATTAATCATACAAACACATTTTGTTATTTTTTTTATTGTAGCACAGCCTCAATGAGACTATGATCTTCTGCCTCTCTATCCATGGAATTAGTCCACTGCGCCACCAGGATGGAGATAGCATGTCATGTTTTTTTAACTTATACAAAGCTGTTCATTTTAGTCTATTCAAACAGACCCCATTTCAAAGGAAACAAGCACTCATTAAGATCAGGTGTGGCCAATTAGTGGATGTGGCCAATACACCTGAACACACTTAACAAGATAGAGGGATAGAGAGAGTTTTGTTGATGCTGAGAATGGAATGTATATGTTTTTTAACCTGTGGAATATATGATGCTGAAGGACTGAAATTCCCACAGAACAACGTTGTTTCTTAAAGTTCTCTAAACAATTTGAGAAAATTACTTTAACGTTTTCTACAGGTTATGCTGAAGTACTGAAATTCCTACCTAAGAAACATATGGTTCTCAGACCGTTATGTGCCAGCTGGGTATCCTGCACCCTTCCCAGTACTTTTAATTTTAATTTTATTTAACCTTTATTTAAGATTTGGGAAGGTTGTATGCAAAACAACCACAGGACAACCACGCTCTCACCAAGCTCTAAGAAACATGGTTCTCAAAATGTTATGTGCTAGCTTAAGTTATCAATTAACTTTGAGCCTACTGTGCTGTTTTAGGCAGATTTTAACCAAACACCCCAACACCATCTGAAATGGCATGAAAGAGGTGTGTGTATATATGTGTGTGTGTGTGTGTGTGTGTGTGTGTGTGTGTGTGTGTGTGTGTGTGGCAAGGGGTACACTCCACATGACACCTGTACCCACCCATATTGTAAAAATCCAGCATAACCCCAAGCATCTGTGTCTTGATTGACGCTTTGATTGATGTGACATTATCTGTCATTTATTTATTTGATTTGTTGAAATGTGAAATTGTAAATTGATAGTGTCGTTTTGAGACTGATTATGTTGATTTATTGTTCCCAAGGGCACCTTGAAAATGAGACCCTGGTCTCAATGGGTTTCCCCTGGTTAAATAAAGGTTAAATATTAAAGGAACCCAATCTAATGGGGAACTCGCCTTCCTAGGCCCCATACGTCTGAGGCATCCAGCAGCCCCATTTAAGCCCACTTTTATTAAATGTCAGGGAGAAGGTGTCCCCACAGCCGGGGAAGGTGAGGAACAGCCATGGAGAGGCTTTAGATTGGCTCAGCAAAGCCAGCGAGCTGGCTGGCAGCTTTGCTGCCGCGTTAATGATGAAGCCATTTATTTCCATGATAATAATGAAAGTGTGTATTCAGCCAGCAGGAGAAGGGAAAATGGCACATGTGGATTTCACAGTACAAACCATGTCCTCGGGATCATTTCAATTTTACACAAAGGCGGTAATAGATTTTGCAGAAGCAGATTGCTGATACCCACGTACACGTGGATATTTTTGTCACTTTGTCCTACCGTAAGATTTAGTCTCCTTCCTGCTGTATGAGAATTGACATGCCTTCTCCTTAGTCTATTTCAGGAACACATAGTTCCCTACTGACAGTGGCTGCTGTGAACTCACTCACCACTGCCCACACACTATTATATTCCTGCTAGCACAGAGTCACACATAGTGGAGCTCTGTGACAAGCTCTGTGACTCTGCCTGCCTGGTGCAGGGGTGGACACCTAGCCAGTCTCATCAGAGGTAGAAATTGAAGAGGGCTCTGTGTTTGTATGCGGCGGAGCAGTGATGATGAGAGGTGGCTGGGGCCCACCAATGAGACGTGGAGTTATTACTGTGCGTGGCCACGGCTGCCATACGGCGTGATAAACATGGCGGTGTGTTGCCGTTTTCTATCACATTCTATCAGACGATTACTGCTCTCCCCTGGGCCTCCCGTAGCCAATTAATCGCCCTTGTCTCCAAGGTGTCAGCTGCCACGTCCTTCTTCCAGACAAGGCATGGGCCATAAATCTGACCGCCCTCACATGTGCACTAACAGGCCTCCCCTAAACACCACCCCTCCATCCACTCCATCCACTCCCCCCGGCAAAAGCATACTAATTCATCCTCATCATCACCCACGCCGTCTCAATCTTGCTTTCATCATAACAGATCATCATCATGATCCTTCAATTGCTATCAAGGTGGGCGGTTCCATCCCCTCTGTCACTGTCATTGTTGTCATTGTCATCAACGTGGAAAGGCTCTTCCATTATCATTATTATAGCCAGAACCGCCATGGGGCTGCTTCGTCACAATCAGCCCATACTAGGCTGTGGAGACCAGTGTTAGGGAGTGTTATTCCTCTGTATCTCAGTGGGGTTTTGCAAGTTGGGTTCAGAGAGAGAAAGAGAGAGATTGATTCAGTATACAGGTATAGCCTATAAAGGAATGATGTGCAATTAGAGCTAATAACTCTACTTCTTCTCTGCCACCACTTAAATAACCTTCTGAATCCTGCCTCTGCTTGGACAGCCTGAGAGACGTGTCTTTTCCTATCCAACTGCACAGCTGCCCTAGTAGTCATCTTCTAACTGGTCTGGACACTACAAGGCTGACAAGTCTGTTTCCAAGTCTAACCCTGTCAGGAGAGAACGAGCTTCCTTCACACTCCCTCAATTCTTATTGTAAGGGAAGTCATTCCCGTCCAGACAATTGCTCATTAATGCTAAATGATTTAGTCTAAACACACAGGCTAATTATGCGAGCTCTATTGACGTTGCAAAATAATAGTGCTGGAAATTGGAAAAGAGCCTCTATTCTGTTGGGTGATTTGCTGTAGTTAAAAGGGAACTCATGTTGATTCTCTCAGTGTGTATTTTACAATGTGTGCTTTTCATTCAACCGAATAAAGGCCAAACGATAAGTGTCGTTTCATAAAAGGGAAGTCAGCAGGAACCTCCTACTGGAGACGTTATAGGACTAACTGACAAACTGGATATTCTTCAGGAAACCATAGTAAACAACAGCAGCAATATCAGATACATGTTTAAAGCACCCGGGAGTCAATAGCATTTCCCAAATGAATGTATTCTGCCTCCAATCCAAATAGCTGTTGTGGAAATAGCAATGATCGCATATTGTGCATTTGAGCCCTGTTGCCCTTGGAGCATCGGTATAAAGCTAGATGCAATGCCTTTATCGTCTCCTCTGATATATGTTGTGACGTTTGCTTTTTCCTCACAATCCAGTTGTCCAAGAGCTGGAGGAGCCATGCTGGAGAAGAGTTTAGAGCAGGAGGAAGGTTGCTTGTAAATCAGCACGCAGTGCTGCCATCCACATCATACCAGTGCAGTCCGCCAGGCCTGCGTCCACACACACACACACGTGCACACAAATTTTTTTTATAATCTTCACTTTTTCTCCACTAGAGAGAGCTTGGAGACATTAATCAATGTGACAATGGCCATAATGTGCACAGTGGGGCCTTGACCTTCTGCTGTCTTTTGCTATGTGCTATGTGTGAGTTTGCAGCTGCTGGCAGGTGCCAGTGTGCACAGACTAGTATGGTCTACCATCCCTTGATAAAGTATCTGGTCACAGCTCTGAGATCAGATGTAGAATCACTCATTATTTCTCAGCTGGGGAACATTAGGAGACAAATGAAGAGAGAGATAGCAAATATCATCATTTAACAAGCTCAGTGATTTAAGTTGTGATTCAAGGTCAGTAGAAAGTAAACAAGTTGTTATTATTTATTTATTTTAAATTCAGTGGATTCCAATGCCGACCTTCAAAAGCACATTTGTATGTTTTTGAGACTCTGTCCGTTGATTACTCATACTATTTTGATGAATCATATTTGATGAATATATATGGATGAGCTCATTCCTAATTCATGTTTCTATGGGTATAAAGGCTCGATGCACTTAATCATCATCAATGGATCATGAATCACTCACCGAAATGAAAACGAATCACAGGTGGAAAGGCCTTAAAATCAACCCCCACCAGTAATTTATTTCCATTAAGATGTTTGAATTATTCTACCATTTTAAATATCTGATGGTTTCAGTTAAGGGAATAAAACAGAGCGAGGCGGCCACTTTAGAGGAACATTGAGGGAAAATATTGTCCCCCCCCTCTATAGCATTTCACACCGCCACGGGTGCGATATGCAGCTTTAAAGCTTGTTTTGAAGTCTCCACCTTGAGTTTTGTTTCTATGGCAACTCCATTCTGGGGCCCAGATAAAAGAGCTATTATTTTTTTGCGGAGGATTGGAGACAAAGTGAGTACGTTGCTGCTGGTTGGGAGGGAGATTTGTCTTGTCTGACAGAGTTCTTGCAGGGCTTTGAAAGCATTGTCTTTACCAGCCGATTTCACAACTGACCACCAGCTCACATTTGATAGTATATTTAATAGTATATTTACCATACTACTGTACAACCAGTCAGACATAGCACCCCCATCACAGAGGGCTCAATCACATCCTGTAAGGTATCGGCCTAGGCCCCACGCTCTCAAAGGGATAGGTATTCTATTCTTTGATCTGTTTCAATCAGACCTCTTTGTGGGCTATGTTTCTTTCCATTCACCCTGAACCACATTTGAGTCGCATCAATAATGCAGCTTAATTAAATAGATGAAGGAATGCGTCTTTTATTTGACCATTTATTCATGCGGCACTGTGTTTTTGTTAGTCTTTTCTCGTTCACATTGCATGGCGTTTAAGACCATGCAAGGAAAACAAGACAACACACCAAACAGTCATACAGTGGATGTATTTTTTTTTTTAGGACAGACTGTCGCTTGATGTTTGTAAGATACTGGACTCTACGGTCTTTTCTGGGGTGCCAAGCGTCAGCAGTCAGGTGGACTTCAGGTGCAAAATGGTGGTATTTATTTACAGGTGCAGAGAAGGTCAATAAAGCTGGAATCATTAATATAATTTACATGATTCGTTGGCAAACATTTGACTGACAAAAGTATCAAACATAAACTAAATGGCTGATACCCCAAAGCTGCTGGCTTCTAGCTACCGTTTTCAAACTCAGACCTATAACTTTGTGTCAATATTTCCTCGCACAGCTGAGTTAGAGAGCCCTGGGACAACATATTACTCTAGCCCAATAAGCTCTCAGGAAATGGGCAATCTGAACAGGTTAAAAGCCCAATTTGTAACACTGGAATAATCCAAAATGCACCTAAACAGGTATTTCATCAATGAACATATCTCACTATAATCAATAGTTCCGATTTAGGCCAATGGCCACTACATAATTCATTTCATCATGATCTCATAACACTCAACAAATATTGGGAAAACACCCTTCAACATGGAGCATTACGATTACTGGGCACGTGAACCTGTTGGTTAACTACACTTCCGGTCAAATGTTTTAGAACACCTACTAATTTAAGGGTTTTTCTTTATTTTTGACTATTTTCTACATTGTAGAATAATAGAGAAGACATCAAAACTATGAAATTACACATATGGAATCATGTAGTAACCCAAAAGGTGTTCAACAAATCAAAATATATTTGATATTTGAGATTCTTCAAATAGCCTTGTTGACAGCTTTGCACACTTTTGGCATTCTGTCAACTTCATGAGGTAGTCACCTGGAATGCATTTCAATTAGTAGGTGTGCCTTGTGGAATTTCTTTCCTTCTTAAATGCGTTTGAGCCAATTCGTTGTGTTGTGACAAGGTAGGGGGGTATACAGAAGATAGCCCTGTTTGGTAAAAGACCAAGTCCATATTATGGCCAGAACAGCTCAAATAAGCAAACAGAAACACAAAGACATGAAGGTCAGTCAATACGGAACATTTCAAGAACTTTGAAAGTTTCTTCCAAGTCCAGTCGCAAAAACCATCAAGCACTTTGATGAAATGGGCTCTCATGAGGACCACCACAGGAATGGAAGACACAGAGTTACCTCCGCTGCAGAGGATAAGTTCATTAGAGTTACCAGCCTCAGAAATTGCAGCTCAAATAAATGCTTCACAGAGTTCAAGTAACAGACACATCTCAACATCAACTGTTCAGAGGAGACTGGGTGAATCAGGCCTTCATGGTTGAATTGCTGCAAAGAAACCACTACTAAAGGACACCAATAATAAGAAGAGACTTGCTAGGGCCAAGAAACACGAGCAATGGACATTAGACCGGTGAAAATGTGTTATTTGTTCTACAGCGAATTGCAATCACCTCTGGTTGGGCTTAGTGGGACTGTCATTTGTTTTCAACAGGACAATGACCCAACACACGTCCATGCTGTATAAGGGCTATTTGACCAAGAAGGAGAATGATGGAATGCTGCATCAGATGACCTGGCCTCCACAATCACCTGACCTCAACCTAATTGAGATGGTTTCGGATGAGTTGGACCACAGAGTGAAGGAAAAGCAGCCAACAAGTGCTCAGCGTATGTGGAAACTCCTTCAAGACTGTTGGAAAAGCATTCCAGGTGAAGCTGGTTGAGAAAATACCAAGAGTGTGCAAAGCTGTCATCAAGGCAAAGGGTGGCTATTTGAAGTATATAAAACATTTTTTGATTTTATTAACACTTTTTCGATTATGTCATGATTCCATATGTGTTATTTCATAGTTTTGATATCTTCAATATTATTCTAGAATGTAGAAAATGGTCAAAATAAAGAAAAACCCTTGAATTAGTATGTGTCTAAAAGTTTGACCGGTAGTGTATGTGGACGTCACAGGCGTGTTCGTTCTCCAAACTAGTCCACAAACATCATGCGGTTGTGAGTGGACCTACAGGCTGGCGATACAATGTGCCTTCAATTCTAAATAACCGAAGTTAAAGGTCCAATGCAGTCATTTGTATCTCAATATCAAGTCATTTCTGGGTAACAATTAAGTGGGCTACCTTACTGTGACTGGTTTAAATAAAAATGGTAAAAGGAAACAGAAATAGCTTCTTAGCAATTTCTCAAGTAAGAATTTTGCTAGGACAGTCTGTGAGTGGTCTGAGTGGAAAAACTGAGCGAGAAGTATGCAATTTGAGATTCTTCCAATGTACTTAAAATTATAAATTAACAATTAACAATTAACAATTAACAACCTGCGTGTGATTGGACATGTCTAGCAGTAGGACGCTTGAAAATGCCAGTAACATGAACAAACATGATGAAACATTTACAAAGTGTTTTTGTTGCTAAATGAGGGGATGGCAATGGGAGTGGAATGTCTAACTTGATGGGTACTCTCCAGTGCACATGGTCCCAAGGACTGACTTTGTCGCTTGACGTGGTTCATAGCATAGGCTACTGTAATCCTCAGGATGTTACCTTGCTGTAATTGTTGTGAAGGTCTATGAAGAGGGTGACCAAAAATCACACTGCTCCGCAATTGGCCCCAAAATGTGAGCTTAGCTCCGAATTGGTGAGTTTACTGTATGAATCACCAATCTGCATCATACACACAATCTATTTCTAAATGATTACTATTTGCAGGTCAGCAGAATGCATTTAGCATTGCTTCAGTGAGCAGGTTTAAACAATTACTAGCTCATTTGCTCCAGGCAACAAGCAGAGAGGAAATGCAAGGCCAAAAGAAGAGATGCTGTCTCTATTTGGATTCCTGCAGGATGTAGGTGGAATGTTCCTGTATTGTATACACCCATTGACTGTGGCATACCTTACTTATTTCCCAGCAAATGGATTGTTGCTCTATTGATGTTTAGGCACACGTACAGAATAAGGCCCAAGAGACTTTCCTTAGACACAATGATCACTTATCATCCCCCCCCCCCCTCTTGCTCTCTCCTTTGCTCTCCCTCCCTTCTTTCTCTCTTTCTCGAAGGGGCCATCTTTGACGAGTCTGCCAGGAAGGATGACGAGGTGTTCCGCATGGCCGTGGCGGACCTCAACCTCAACAACGAGATCCTGGAGACGGAGAAGATCACCATCTCCGTGGAGTTTGTGGATGGGAACAACCCTTTCCAGGCGGTCCAGGAAGGTAAGGCCTTGCCCTGCCCTCGCCCTCACCCTGCAGTCACCACAACCACCACCAGCAGTCCATCTCGCACTCAGCGAGGCCAGAGGAGTGGCTGACAAAGTCCGTTATCCCCCCCGACGACTCTGCATGGTTTTTCTGTGGATATGCTTCAGCCATCCATCTGAAAATACCTCAATTTTCAGACCGAAACCTTGATCAATGACACACTGAACTGAATAGGACTGTATTAGGTTTTGAAGGTGTTCCCCAGAAAATGAAGAAAAGGTTTGGGTTTTGGAAATCTCTTTTCCTGTTACAAGTAGTTGCACCCTTCTGAAAATGGTGTCTGTTGGATTCCCACTGTACTTCACCAGTGATACTCTCGGTCACTGTTGATATGCACTCTAGGATTGGGAAGATTGTCATTTTTTATTAAAAGGCTCGTCATTTTTGGTTGATATTCTTCCAATATTTCTGAAATGTGTTTCAATACTGCCATTACCTGAAACGCTGCTAACAATTAATTAAGCTGGTAACGTCGATGGCATTTGTCTCGGGAGATATCTGATAAAAATGCAGAGACGTGTGGCACAAAATATAAATGAACTCCTCTAGCATAATTCCATGATTTAATTAACTGATAATTGATAACAAAAAATACAATTCAGACCAAAACCTGTGTTCGACTGAACAGACCTCAACTAAAAGAGTCATATTTCCCTGGGTTTTAAATAGGTCCTTTCGGTTCTTTCTGACATCAAAGAACCCCTTCTATAACAAGCTCCTAGCATCATGTCATATTGTCGCTGGTAGCTACTCTGCCCTTTTAGATCCCTAGCCTGGGAAGTCTGAACACAAGGAGAAGTCTGGTTGGAACCTGTTTAGCTAATGGACACTGGTTATTTGTGGATGGTGGCAGATGTACAGTCTAGTGCAGTCTAAGAGCCTAATAGTTATTCCCACTGGTGCTTTTGTTAAGCCTCTCTGGAGCATCTATACCTGAGATGCTCTCTTGTCTTTGAAGTCTCATTGTGAGTAGTGCTATTACTGAATACATTACATGTGTTCTGGCTGAATGATGGTGGTGGGTCTGCTGGAAGCATCTTTTGTTACTTGTTTCGAAATACCTTTTAATCTGTTGCTCTTTGAACAACAACAATAAAATCCAATTTGCTTTTGTTAATTAAAAAGGGTTCTTAATTCATTCCTGAGTGATATAGTATTATAGTGATTGTATTTATTGATATATCATCAGAACACACTTTTTTTGGGTCGATGCATTGATGTGAAGAAAACATATTACAGGACTATGCTCGGTCTTAATTTAGAATAATTGTTCTCCACCTCTGCTCATTCATAAACAAATACCTGTGCCCAGAAAATAACAATGCATGATTCATGTTGGTGTTATAATACATAATATAGAATATAAACTCAGCAAAAAAAGAAACGTCCCTTTTTCAGGCCCCTGTCTTTCAACGATAATTTGTAAAAATCCAAATAACTTCACAGATCTTCATTGTAAAGGGCTTAAACACTGTTTCCCATGCTTGTTCAATGAATCATAAACAATTATAAACATGAACCTGTGGAACGGTCGTTACGACACTAACAGCTTACAGACTGTAGGCAATTAAGGTCACAGTTATGAAAACTTAGGACACTAAGTTTAGGACACAGCATCATCGGACTGAGCTTGTTGTCATCGCAGGAAATCTCAACACTGTGCGTTACAGGGAAGACATCCTCCTCCCTCATGTGGTACCCTTCCTGCAGGCTCATCCTGACATGACCCTCCAGTATAACAATGCCACCAGCTATACTGCTCGTTCTGTGCATGATTTCCTGCAAGACAGGAATGTCGGTGTTCTACCATGGCCAGTGAAGAGCCCGGATCTCAATCCCATTGAGCACGTCTGGGACCTGTTGGATCGGAGGGTGAGGGCTAGGGCCATTACCCCAGAAATGTCCGGGAACTTGCAGGTGCCTTGGTGGAAGAGTGGGGTAACATCTTACAGCAAGAACTGGCAAAGCTGGTGCAGTCCACGAGGAGGAGATGCACTGCAGTACTTAATGCAGCTGATGGCCACACCAGATACTGACTGTAACTTTTGATTTTGACCCCCCTTTGTTCAGGGACACATTATTCCATTTCTGTTAGTCACATGTCTGTGGAACTTGTTCAGTTTATGTCTCAGTTGTTGAGTCTTGTTATGTTCTTACAAATATTTACACATTTGCTGAAAATAAACGCAGTTGACAGTGAGGATGTTTATTTTTTTGCTGAGTTTGTAATAGATTTAGTATATGCATACATCCATGTAAACATGGGCACGTACACTACTTTGGTGAATCTGATACTATTTACACATAGGTCTTAGCATGGCTCTTAGCAGTGACTTACCGCTAATGCTCAGCACTTGCCTTTTTCACACCGGCAGAACTTGTTGCTAAACCATGGCATAACATTACGAAGGAGTGTTTATTCCAACCCTGGGACTTAGCCTCTCCCATCTGCCTTGGTTTACCCAGTGTCTCCACAACAATGCTCCCCGTACGTCTAACACGTCCTGTAATAGGCTTGGCGCTGGATTTGAATGGGATGGAAGAAAGGGAGCCCTGTCGCCTTGTTGTCATCTCAAACAGCAAAGACGGAACAAAGGCAACGAGACGCGCCAAGAAGCCTGTCCAGGTTTTCTCAATTTTGGAGGTGTTATGTCGTCACTGAGCATCTTTTTGTCTTACACACATGTGGACACACACACACACACAAACCCACACACACACACACATATACATACACACACTGTGTCGGTGTTGGGTTGCCAGACGACATCCTATATGGTGGGCTTTTTCACCGTTTGTGTGTTTGTGCGTTTGTGCGTGCGTGTGTGTGTGTGTGTGTGTGTGTGTGTGTGTGTGTGTGTGTGTGTGTGTGTGTGTGTAGTGAAAGCAGCTGGGTGTCTGCAAACTCAACAGGCTTGTTTGTATTTGTATTTATGATGGATGCCCATTAGCTGCTGCCAAGGTGTTTTTTTAATCTGTTTTTTAAATTCGATTTTACGGCTTACATGAATTACTTCATGTGGAATAGAGTTCCATGTAGTCATGCCTCTATGTAGCACTGTGCGCCTCCCATAGTGTGTTCTGGACTTGGGGACTGTAAAGAGACCTCTGGTGGCATGTCTTGTGGGGTATGCATGGGTGTCTGAGCTGTGTGCTAGTAGTTGAAACAGACAGCATGTCACTTCTCACAAATACAAGTAGTGAAGAAGTCAATCTATACTCTACTTTGAGCCAGGAGAGATTGACATGCATATTATTAATGTTAGCTCTCCATGTACATTTAAGGGCTAGCTGTTCTGCCCTGTCCTGGGCCATTTGTAATTTTCCTAAGTCCCTCTTTGTGGCACCTGACCACACGACTGGACAGCAGTCCACGTACAAGCAACAAAACCAGGGCCTGTAGGACCTGCCTTGTTGATAGCATTGTTAAGAAGGCAGAGCAGCGCTTTATTATGGATAGACATGTGTCCATCTCAGCTACTGTTGCATCAATATATTTTGACCATGACAGTTTACAATCCAGGGTTACACCAAGCAGTTTAGTTTCCTCAACTTGCTCAATTTCCACATTATTCAATACAATATTTAGTTGGGGTTTAGGGTTTAGTGAATGATTTTTCCCAAATGCTTAGCTTTTTTGTTTTTGAAATATTTAGGACTAACTTATTTCTTGCCACTCATTCTGAAATTGACTGCAGCTCTTTGTTAAGTTTCACAGTGATTTAACTTGTTGTGGTAGCGGACATGTATAGTGTTGAGTCATCAGCATACATAGACACACAGGCTTTACTCAGAGCCAGTGGCAGGTCATTAGTAAAGATGGAAAAAAGTAAGGGGCCTAGACAACTTCCATGGGAATGCCTGACTCTACCTGGATTAGGTTGGAGAGGATTCCATTAAAGAACTCCCTCTGTGTTCTGTTAGACAGGTAACTCTCGATCCACAATATACCAGGGAATGTAAAGCCACAACACATATGTTTTTCCAGCAGCAAATGATGATCGATAATGTCAAAAGCTGCACTAAAGGCTAACAAAGCAGCTTTTTATTGTCAATTTCTCTCAGCCAATCATCAGTCATTTGTGTAAGTGCTGTACACATTGAATGCCCTTCCCTATAAGCATGCTGAACATATTTTGTTCATTTGTTACTGTGAAAAAGCATTGCATCTGATCAAACACAAGTTTTTCCAAAAGTTTACTAAGGGTGGTAACATACTGATTGGTTGGCTGTTTGAGCCAGTAAAGGGTGCTTTGCTATTCTTGGCAAGCGGAATGGTTTTTGCTTCCCTCCAGGCCTGAGTGCACACACTTTCCTGTAGGCTTAAATTGAAAATATGGCAAATAGGAGTGGCAATATCATCCACTATCATCCTCTGTAATTTTCTATCCAAGTTGTCAGACCCAGGTGACTTGTCATTGTTGATAGACAACAATCATTTTTTTGACTCTTCCACAATCACTCCAAGGATTTCAAAATGACAATGCTTGTCTTTCATAATTTGGTCAGTTATGCAAGGATGTGTAGGTTCAGAATTAGTTGTTGGCATATCATGTCTACGTTTTCTAATCTTGCCAATGAAAAAAATCATTAAAGTAGTTGGCAATATCAGTGGGTTTTGTGTTGACTGAGCCATCTGATTCAATGAAGGATGGAGCCGAGTTCAAACAAAGTTAGCCTGACCACGACAGGCTCCTGAACTCCAATCCCACCACGAACAAGGAATCTATAACACTACGTATAAGCACACTTTGTTTTGTCCTCTACAAGGGGATTCTCGCAGGCACTACCCATTACGGTTCACATTAATAAGGACAAACACACAAGAGAGGACTTCTTTAAGCTAGATATGTAATTATTATCTAGATTGCAGGGATGATTTGCCAGGATCGTACACAGGGATTTCAAGGCGATGTTCTCAACATCAACCATCCCTGCTGCTGGAGCCCGAGCCGCCCGGGAGCTTGTAGAGGTGTTCCTTCTCACCCATCTCTGTGTAGTAAACGCTTCAGCTTTGGAAGGGTGTTTTTGGAGCATTTTGCATCTGGTTCTAAACTTCTATGGAGAGCGGGTGTGTGCTAAAGTAACCAGGCACGGCCTGTTTTCATTGCTTTTTATGTGAAACACGGTTAATTGTGAAAGGTATAATGCTGCCACTTATGTTTAGACACTACGCTATATCTCATCATCTCCCGCCATAACCAGATGAATTAGTGCACAGGTAGATGTGCGTGCGTTCACGGCTCATATTGATTAAAGCAGTAAAGGGGACTGTAAATTGGATAACAGCGCAAGGGGTGTTTGGAAGGGGAGCTTTTCGCTCACGGAGGCTGCTTGTGAGTTCTAGTCTTCTTGTCTTCTGCTCTCAGATGTAGCGATAAGTAACGATTCCCACTCCGTGTCTCCACAGTAACACACCAAGCTGACAGCACACGGCGCTGTGGCTGAGACTGAGGTGGATAGGGCTTAGCAAGGCAAGTCTACAAAGTCTTCTTGGGAGGGCGAGTGACTTTTGAGGAAAATAAGTGTGAAATGGTGTATGACTGACACACAGGTAAAATAATCTAGTTTAATGACATGCTGCTCTGTAGCAAAGTTGTGCCATACCCACCATTTTGTTGAAAGTGTCAAGAATATTGAAAGACTGTGATGCAAAGGTGATAATGAGGCGAGAGTAGGGTTGCAAAGCTACAGGTAATTTACCAAAGTTAAAGGAATCTTCGGGATTTTTTGTAACAGATAATCTATGGTAATTTTGGTAATTTATGCTTGAATAACAAAACAAATCTGTATTCATTTATAGTATAATTTGTTTTATATCTGTGTCCATATATTGTCCATGCGTTTCTAGTGGATAGACCATATGGTTCAATAGAAAATAGCTTAATTAATGAAAAAGCACAATGGAATTATTTTCAATGAACTCTGCAAAACCTCCAACTATTGGCTTTTTACACGACCGCCACCAGTTTGGCGCCAAAACAATTACAACAAAGGCATATTGACATAGTAAAATATTTAGATTTATTTTACTATGTCAAGGGCTAACATGAAACCATCATGTTAGCCCTTACACTCATGGGAATTGGCCTATATGGATAGAGCTACATGGAAATGTTTCTTACAGAAGAAATATGGAAAGCATATGCAGAGCAATCAAAAGGGAACAGTTTGGAGATTATGGGAAAATTATTAGACTGAATCCAAACATTACACAGTTGATTTTATGTGCATTTGATATTTACTGTACTTTTTGCCTTATTTGTTGATAACAAAATCTGACATTACTCAGTATTTGGGGAATGTGCAACATTAAATAAAGGTGAAATAAAAAGAAAAAAAAAGAAAAAAAAGGGTTTGAGTGAGAGGTATAACGTCTGCAAGTGGCCACATAATTCTCCAGAGTGTGCACAATTCCTACGCAATTTCAATGCATGTTTTTGACTCAAAGAAGAGTCTTCAACTTTAAGGTGCTATTTTGAGCTCTCCTAGATGTGCTGTTGAGGAACTAGATCAAGCAGACTTATAGCTGTTTTTGGAACACAGCCCTGCATCCCGCCCATCACATAATTACTGTTGTTGTTTACGCTTTCCAAAAACGGCCCATTGACACAATCTGGTCAGGTGGGCATCATTGGAAAGCTTGTTCTGTTGCTGACATGACTGGCTAAGTTACAAAATATGATCTTACAGTTTTAGGCTTTCACAAGTCAATTCAGAGAAGCAGATTGTAATTTTGGTGTGCATAGAATAGAGTCATGAGTGCATTCAGGTACGTGTTCCCCGACAAATTTATTCACAATACGACAAACATCCCAGCTAGCACAGTGGAGCTGGGCCGATTCCCGGCTGAGAGTCAGAGCACTCGGCTGAGAGTCAAACTCGGCCGCCGTCAGTATTACTTATGGCTAGGATGCAGGGATTGAGCTCGGGCCGATTCCGGTGTGAGTTATCTAGCCCAAATGTTTTACTTGAGGCACAGGCCGATTGGGGCTACTCTCTGGCAGATGATTACACAGGCTGCTTTAAATCATTACCGTTTCATGATTTATTTATTTTTCCATATTTTCTCATTGTTTCTGTGATCAAAAAAATAAAATTAACAGTATTATTTTAGTATTTTGATACTTTGTGCAAGGCAATTGATAAGCATTGATAAGGCATTGATAAAACTTGGATGGGGCCTCCCAAGTGGTGCAGTGGTCCAAGACACTGCATCGCAGTGTAAATTGTGTTGCTACATATGCTGGTTCGATACCCGTGCTGGCCGCAACAAGGAGACCCATGAGGTGACGCACAATTGGCCCAGTGTCGTCTGGGTTAGGGGAGGGTTTGGCCGGCCGTGATGTCCTTGTCCCATCGCTCTGTGGCGGGCCAGGCGCATGCATGCTGACACGGTCACCAGGTGTACGGTGTTTCCTCCGACACATTGGTGCTCTCGACCTTTACCTCTCCTGAGGCCGTACGGGATTGCGGTGATGGGACAAGACAAAAGGGGGTAAAAAAAAATGTGGATGGGTATAATTTGTTTGTATAAAATGTATCATAGTAATATTTAAAATGACTAAATCTGGAAATGTTGTACACATTTATTTAAAATTACATTGGGCAGCTTCTGGGGGATTCTGGTAGGATGTTGGCTGAATTCCGGTAGACGGGTACTTGGGCCTATTCTGGGCAGTCATTCATTTTGATTCCGGGCCGAGTCCAACACCCGATTCCAGGCCAATTCAACCAGTTCCGGCCCCCCGGAAGAGGGACGCTTCTGGGCCGATTCCTCATTGCTAGCAGGGATAGGCTTCATTCTGTTCAGAACAACCCAATGGTATGACACCATGTCATCTTGTACATCAAACGTAGTGATCATAAACGTCAACACTGAATATTACAGGGGTTTTATGATTTGGAAATGTGAAGTAATGGGTGTTTGTCTTGCTTGTATTGACATGAAAGCCGTAGTTATTATAATCCTCAACATCTCACCTTTCGAAATACATCGAGTCCACTTTATTTACAGGATTTCCCTCACTCAGACTAGAAAAAATGTAAACATGTTGCCCAATTAGCGGGAGGCAACTTTTTTATCGCTCACAGTGTTCAAGTTCAGAACCGCTGTCAGTCAAAGCCAATATTGCGCTGTGAAGCAGAGACCTTGAACTCTGACATCATGTATAGCATGTTACTGTACAGACACTGCATTCCAATTTAGGCGTTTATCAGTGTCCAAATCTGCAATTTTGAACCCCTATATGGGTACGAGTGTAAAACCCTAAACATTAATGGTACTCACTAAATTGATGGTTTATATTTAGGATGTTTTACACTTTGTCATTACATTTTTTTCTTTAAAAAATCATTTTTATTTTTATTTTTTATATATATAATTTACATGGTCCAGAGATAATTATAGACACCTTTGATAATCTCAAGTACCCAAAAGGGCTACTAGATGCCTTGTGATAAATTACATCAAATCCTTGTTACCAACATTCTGGTAGTTTACTGGAAAACTTTGAATGTTTCCCGTAATATACACTTGATTGCAACCCTAGGCGAGACAGACATCATAGAAATTAAATAAATGGAGTGAGATGAATATCTTCATGTTTGAGCTTTTTTTGTAGTGAACGGCCAGGATGGAGAGGATTGTGATTTTGATTGGAATACAATGGGACAGGAAGCAGCAGTATACACAATCAATGAGTCTGTGTGTACGATAAAAAGCCTCTGCAGATATCCGCATGTCTCATTCTCCAGCCTGTCTGCGGGGTTCCTCACCGGATTCTCAGAAAACAACGAGTTTTTGACCAGTGCAGGCATATTTAATGACATCAATATTTTAGTGCTCGATGAAGCCACTCTGAGTTATGAAAGATAGAGTTCACAGTTGGTTAGGATTGTGTTTTTGTTTGTTTTCGTGGCTGGGGGGGGGATCACAGGAAGGGAACATGTCAGTGATTCATTCCCAGGTTAAGACAACAGATGTTTGCTCTATACAACCCATTTATATAATTGACTAGGGACATGGGCTATACCCAATAGGGTAAGCTATCTGATGAGGTGAGGCACCATCAGGCTTCTCACCTGTTCCACGCATGCATGCAAACACACACACACACAGTTCAGATCATTAAAATGCAAATGTTGTACCAGATGGTCAGTGATATTGTAACCTTTTTATTTAGTAATTATGTTGTGACCCCCTCAAAGGAATCTACAGTACAGTCTCAGCTTACTAAGCAATGTAATGCATAAGACCATTTCCTGTGAGTCATCTTTCTCCCATCCCTCCATCACCTATCCTCCCTCACATCCTCTGGCTGTGCCTCGGTCAGCCTGATATCCTAAAAGGATTCCTTCTAAATGCCAGCATTCAGCTTTATCACCACAATCCAATTATCCAGACTCTAATCAATGGGGGGCATTTCCAGCGGTGAGGCTGTCATTTGTTATAAAGTGGCAATATGATAGCATCCTGCAGCTGACAGCTGGGTGAAACCCTTCTGCTGGGGCCCGTTGGCTCCTCAGAGGGACTTGGCCCCCAGAATGGCATGTCTGGCAACCCCTCAATGTGAATCTGGCAAGTTTTCCCAGAAATGATGGACAAAAGCTCCTTTAGTTATGAATGTTTGCGAGGCAGCGTGCCGCAGTAGGCAACATCTCTATTGAGCGCAGTGGTTTCCTGCTCACTCCGTGTGGTGTTATGGCTTCTACTGTGGTGTTGTCTGCAGGATTTAGCCTGGCAGAGCTTCCCCCTAACCACAAAGACCCTCCTTTATTTGTTCCAGGCAGAGCTACAGAGCCCAATATGATGACATAATCATAAACAAACATAATCATCAATGATGACAATACAAACATACAGTATACATTCAAGTTACAAACATATATAGTATGCCTCTGGAGTGGCGCAGTGGTCTAAGACACTGCATCGCAGTGCTAGCTGTGCCTGGTTCGAGTCCAGGCTCTGTCGCATCCGGCCACCATCTTGAGACCCATGGGGTGGTGCACAATTGGCCCAGTAAGGATGTCCTTGTCCCATTGTGCACTAGTGACTCCTGTGGTGGGCTGGGCGCAGTGCACGCTGACATGATCGCCAGGTGTACACGTTTCCTTTGACACATTGGTGCAGCTGGCTTCTCGGCATTGTATCAAGAAGCAATGCAGCTTGGTTGGGTTGTGTTTCGGAGGACGCACAGCTCTCGACCTTAGCCTCTCCTGAGTCCGTACGGGAGTTGCAGCGATGAGACAAAACTGTAACTACCAATTGGGGAGAAAAAGGGGCACATACACAGTAAGCAGATTTTGTTTGTTCACTTTCCCCATTAGTCCCATCCCACACGAAAAAATAATATGGTGTATACTATGGTAGGAATACCATAGTATTCCTGTAGTGGTTTTGTGGACCTTAGTAGTATAATGTAGGATTTAAAAATAGTAGTATACAGTGAATTCGCTTTTTCTACATTTTGTTTTGTTACAGCTGTATTCTAAAATGAATTAAATAGTTGTTTTCCTTTATCAATCTACACACAACCCCATAATGCCAAAGCAAAAACAGATTTATATATATTTTTGCAAATGTATAAAAATTAACTGAAATATCATATTTGCATAACTATTCAGTACTTTGTTGAAGCATCTTTGGCAGCTATTACAGCCTCGAGTCTTCCTGGGTATGACGCTACAAGCTTGGCACACCTGTATTTGGGCAGTTTCTCCCATTCACCTCTGCAGATCCTCTCAAGCTCTGTCAGGTTGGATGGGATCATCTCTGCACAGCTATTTTCAGGTATCTCCAGAGATGTTCGATCGGGTTCAAGTCCACGCTCTGGCTGGGCCATTCAACCCTTATTCCAGAACGTTACAGTGAAGGAATCTCGATTTAGCTTCTAATCACCTATAAAGCAAAATGTTGGTTTTCCATCAAATAATAATTATTGCGAGCTAATGTGACTAATAAAGGAATTTCAATATGTGACAAGAGAAAAGATCATTCGCCCTTATTAACCTCTACGGAATCGGTGTCCCTAAATCGGGATGGTTGTTGCTCATTATGTGATAATGTGACTAGAAAACGTTGTATACGACAGACAACTTTCCGGGACATTGACATGTTTTATATGGGCAGAAAGCTTAAATTCTTGTACTGCAGTACTCCGATTTACAGTAGCTGTTACAGAAAAAAATACCAGAAAAAATTGTTTGAGGATAGTGCAAACCACTTTTATCATGGCAACTAGTTTGATACATTCACCACTGAAGATAAATAATGTAAACTCAGCAAAACAAGAAACGTCGTCTCACTATCAACTGCGTTTATTTTCAGCAAATGTGTAAATATTTGTATGAACATAAGATTCAACAACTGAGACATAAACTGAACAAGTTCCCCAGACATGTGACTAACAGAAATGGAATAATGTGTCCCTGAACAAAGGGGAGTCAGAATCAAATGTAACAGTCAGTATCTGGTGTGGCCACCAGCTGCATTAAGTACTGCAGTGCTTCTCCTCCTCATGGACTGCACCAGATTTGCCAGTTCTTGCTGTGAGATGTTACCCCACTCTTCCACCAAGGCACCTGCAAGTTCCTGAACATTTCTGGGGGGAATGGCCTTAGCCCTCACCCTCCGATCCAACAGGTCCCAGACATGCTCAATGGGATTGAGATCCGGTGTCTTTCCTGGCCATGGCAGAATGCTGACATACCTGTCTTGCAGGAAATTACGCACAGAACGAGTATTATGGCTGGTGGCATTGTCATGCTGTGGAGGGTCATGTCAGGATGAGCCTGCAGGAAGGGTACCACATGAGGGAGGAGGATGTCTTCCCTGTAATGCACAGCCTTGAGATTGCCTGCAATGACAACAAGCTCAGTCCAATGATGCTGTGACACACCGCCCCAGACCATGACGGACCCTCCACCTCCAAATCGATCCCGCTCCAGAGTACATGCCTCGGTGTAACGTTCATTCCTTCAACGATAAACGCGAATCCGACCATCACACCTGGTGAGACAAAACAACGACTCGTCAGTGAAAATCACTTTTTGCCAGTCCTGTGTGTTCCAGCGACGGTGGGTTTGTGCCCATATGCAACGTTGTTGCCGGTGTCTGGTGAGGACCTGCCTTACAACAGGCCTACAAGCCCTCAGTCCAGCTTCTGAGCACTGATGGAGGGATTGTGCGTTGCTGGTGTAACTCGGGCAGTTGTTGTTGCCATCTTGTACCTGTCCTGCAGGTGTTGTTACATGTGGTCTGCCTTTGCGAGGACGATCAGCTGTCCGTCCTGTCTCCCTGTAGCACTGTCTTAGGCGTCTCACAGTACGGACATTGCAATTTATTGCCCTGGCCACATCTGTAGTCCTCATGCCTCCTTGCAGCATGCCTAAGGCACTTTCAAGTAGATGAGCAGGGACCCTGGGCATCTTTCTTTTGGTGTTTTTCAGATTCAGTAGAAAGCCCTCTTTAGTGTCCTAAGATTTCATAACTGTGACCTTAATTGCCTACTGTCTGTAAGCTGTTAGTGTCTTAACGAACGTTCCACAGGTGCACGTTCATTAATTGTTTGTGGTTCATTGAACAAGCATGGGAAACTGTGTTTAAGCCCTTTACAATGAAGATCTGTGAAGTTATTTGGATTTTTACAAAAAGGGACGTTTCTTTTTTTTTGCTGAATTTACTTACATTCAGTAATCTTGCTATGATTTGTCACCCTGAGGGTCCCAGAAAAAAAATATTGTATAGTTCTGTTTGAAAAAATCTATTTTTATATTCAAATGTAGGAACTGGGTTCTCCAGTTTGACCCCACTGTTGTCTCTAATTGCATAATAACACAAGGCTACAACAACAATAAATATAAGTTTGCCAGCTCCAGGTAGGCTAAACATGTGGCACAAGTTGATTTGCAATGACTCCATTGATATCATCATTTCAGCATATTTATTGTATAAAATAAAGAAAAACCCTTGAATGAATAGGTGTGTCCAACCTTTTGACTGGTACTATATATTTAAGAAATTGCCATGGCGGTAGCCAAAACCTGCAACCCGGGACTAAATACATTTTTACCTGCGACATTGATTTTTCAAAGTAGCCCAATTTGTCTATAAAACTGTAGACACAGAAACTCTGGTAATGGGTCACATACAGAGTATATGGTCTACACTTGGCATGTAGGTTTTTCACTTTCAGTGGCACAAATTGGGATATGGGGGAGGGGATTTATTTACTGTAGTGTTTTTGCGGACTGTTGTGTTTTTGCAGACATTTCTGTAGTATTTACTACAGTGGTTTTTAGGTGGGATAATACTGTAGTATTTACTATAGTATTCCACAGTGTACTACAAAATTCTATACTAATGTTAGCAGTTGATGTTACTCTTCAATAACACAGACTCCAATGCAAATCAGGGGGAGGAACATTTGTTTATTCAAAGAGGACAAATCATGCTTGGAAGTAGATGGTAGATGGTCATTTCTTCACTGTCCTCAGTGAATCTCTCCAGTGATTCTCAACAAAGTGACCCGGATGAGGTTTTTTATCACCCAGCCCCAGCCTGTGGTTGACCAATTAGAATTCTTTGCAATAAAACAGTATCCTATTTCAGTTTCAATGTATAAACAATTTGGACCAATGAGAACTTGCCATGTAGCTATGAGTACCGGACTGAAATTCCTCCCATGTCTCTGACCCATTGATATTGCAGAAAAAAACACTATTTCCATTGATCGTTAGTACTCTATTGCCCTCGCATCCTCTGCATTTTGTATTTATCTTTGAAATATTCTTACACTAAGTACTGCACATGTTCGAGGGTTTAGTATAATATTCTACGGTATACTACAGTTTACTACAGCATTCTATAATAAGTACTGTAGTATTCTATAGCAAACTGTAGTATTTTTTTATGTGAGATATCCAGGATTGATGTGTCTTCCAGCCACTTTAATGATTCATACTTTACACAGACTGCTGTTGTGACATTATGATCCTCTGCCAAGCACTGCATCCCACCTCTCATTCATTAAAGAAATAAACTGCAAATAATCCACCCATCTAACTCTTTTGTTGGAAGAGGGAAATTTGACAGGCCAAATTGGTCAATAAATGAATAAGCTGCCCAGAAACAATGAGACTGAGGCAAGCTAAAAAAGCCAGTACTTTATTACTTGTGTTTTATAGTCTCTATATAATATGGTGCAAGGACTGGCCAAAAAAGCTTTCCCTGTTTTAATGTTTTGGTTGACATCAGAAACTCCCTTAGCTGGTCCGTACAGCTCGGTAAGCATTCAGCATGCCAAGATGAAAAGACTTTAGAACACAGCTTTTTTCTAAACTATATTTAAAGCCTGAACATAAATAATAATAATCTGATAATCAAACCACACTTTCTCTATCTCCCGTCTTTCCTGTCTTTGTGTGTGTGTGTGTGTGTGTGTGGTACTCTCTACCTCCCCTGTGGTAATTGTCCAAAGCACAGACACATCTTTCAGTCCTCTGAAAGGAAGAGCTTGGCCTCTTGTCCTGAAAATGCCTTCCCACAATGCACAGCCAGAGTAGTAATAATCACTTTAATTTATTTAACATATTTTCTCTTTAACCTCAGTCTTGGTCTTTCAGAATCACCCCAATGCAACCTATCACCATAATGACACTTTTCGGTCCTGATCTTCCCGAGCCGCTGTGAGCGGGAGAATGAGTTGCTCCTGACCAGCCAACCAGACCTTTTCTTCAGAGGGAACCTGATTGTGCTAAGCGGCACTGGGCCCCCACCTCCTCCGCGTAGACGCGGAATACAAATCAGCCTACTGCTACTCCCATCATATTGATTTCAATCACATTCAGGATGGTAATGTTTTCGGCCTTCCTCTTTTTGAAAAGTGCCCTCACCGATTCTCACACAGACATATTTGTATGTATTTTCTTCAATGGCAGCACCTGGGTGCGATTGACTTCCTCTCTCCAGACATTGAGTGTGTTTGGAGCTGGCCCACACAGACAGCCACAGACAGGCTTTACTGGAGGTGTGAAAGCCCCTCTTCCCCAGGGCACCTGGCTGGGGAGGGGAGGATGCTACTTCCAGGTCCCATGTTGGCCCTTGATCAATCCAATCTGCACCGACCGCAGTGGTCAGAAGGGGCGGGTCTAGGAGTGAGAACCTCAACAATGATCCACACCAAACATTCTTCTTCTCCCTATTGATCATTGTGTAAAAAATATTCCAGGAGAGGTAGTGAGTGCAATGGTGGATTCTCAGGGCCAGACCACCCCTTCCTCCCCCAACACAGTTACCAATAGGTTGGAGAGTTGGACTCTATTCATTCGTGACCTCTGTTGAAGTGATTGGAAGGCCTCTTTGGTTATGTGAATGTTGATTCATGGTTAATATTTGAATTGTGTTATTCTGCCCTTGTGTCTATGGCAAACACCCACCGTACTTCTTAGTTCTCTGTTGAATGGAGGACATGTCTCCCCACCTCCCCACCTCCTCCCCTCATTTCCTCTCCTCCACTTCCCCCCCTTTTTCAGATCTCTCATCCCCTTAGTGACAACTAACTGGTGATCATCCATCACCATGGCAGTGATTAGAACCCTCAGGTGTTGACGTCTGGGACGGCCTGTCAGTCAGCGGCCTGAGTTAACGCTGTGATCTCACTGACACCGGGGCTGTATATTACACCTGAATAGATGATAAAAAGAAGAATCCCTGTAAGTTTGCACTCGTTATCTGACATTCACTTCTCCTCTGTTCCTCTGGGCCCTGGGAGGGTCAGCGGGTGAGCAGGGAGAGAGGTGTGATGAGCTTTAATGAAAACCTTCAACTGCCAAGTAATAGGAATGAAAAAAAAAATGAAAAAAAAAAGTAATAGGAATGAACCTCAGTTGCCCTTCATATGGCATGAGGTTTTCTGAGCAGGGAATATGTCAGACAAAGAGGGTTTGATCATTGAACTTGTACGAATAACACACTGTACTTGAGATGGCCTTAAAAAATGTGAATACCCCACAGAGAATTTCACCCAGATTACGTCAAGCATGCTTGTTTTTGATGATCTGACCTTACACATGACGAGAGAAGAAGTATGAAACGTTTCCCTCTGCAATGATAAGTTTGACAGTTTCTTGCAACTAGAAAACCCTCTCCTCCCTCCGTCAATGTATATACTTTGCCCGAATAAAATAAATGGCTTGGTAATACATTTTTGAGTTGTTCAAACTTTTCACACGTCTCTGTTGAAGGGCGAAACCGCGCTAGAACAAAATGGCCCCATGTGCCCATGTTTTCGTATAACCCCGTCATCCCACTGGCGAACCACCATTAGGCCCTCGCCATCTGCCCAGTGAAGCGGCAACACTCCCGCTATTCCTGAAGAGTTTTCTTGTAACCAAAGATCTTGACAGGCCTTTTTTTTAAACTCATTCTCCCGTCTAGCTTGGCATTGTTTTTGGACAGTACAGACCAATTTGCTCCCTTTTTACGGCTTTTAGCAGGAACCCTCAAGAGGGAGGTGGAGCGAGGTGAGAAGGGGATTGGGGTCAGGGATAAGGACCAGGGAGAGGAGGGTTTGATCAGAGAGGCAGAAGAGCAGCTTGGGAATGGCGTGTGTGTGACTATACTGCTTTCACTGAGAACCAGTAAAAGTGCTATCTATCCCTCTGTTGACAATCTTTTTGGAGATGTTGGCTGAAATAATATGTTCCTGTGAATAAGGTATAGTCTATACTATCTGTTGGGGATCTATAAAGGGTATTACAATAAAGTAGATGACAGACACTGAGTGTACAAAACATTAAAACAGACTGACCAGGTGAATCCAGGTGAAAGCTACAATCCTTTATTGAAGTCACTTGTTAAATCCACTTCAATCAGTATACATGAAGGGGAGGAGACAGGTTAAAGAAGGATTTTTTTTAAGCCTTGAGACAATTGAGACATGTTTTGTGAATGTGTGCCATTCAGAGGGTGAATGGGCAAGAAAAAATATTTAAGTGCCTTTGAACTGGGTATGGTAGTAGGTGCCAGGCGCATCGGTTTCAAGAACTGCATTGCTGCTGGATCATTTCCCATGTGTATCAAGAATGGCCCATCACCCGAAGGACATCCAGCTAACTTGACACAAATGTGGGAAGCATTGGAGTCAACATGGGCCAGCATCCCTGTGAAACGCTTTCGACACCAAGTAAGGTCCATGCCCCGACGAACTGAGGATGTTCTGAGTGTAAAAGGGGAGGTGCAACTCAATATTAGGAAGGTGTTCCTAATGTTTGGTATACTCCGTGCCTTCAGAAAGTATTCTCACCCCTTGACTTTTTCCAAATGTTGTTGTGTTACGGCCTGAATTTAAAATGGATTACATTTAGATTATGTGTCTCTGATCTACACACCATACCCCATAATGTCAAAGTGGAATTATGTTTTTAGAAATGTCTATAAATTAATAAAAAATCGGAAATCTCTTGGGTCAATAAGTTTTCAACCCTTTTGTTATGGCAAGCCTGAATAAGTTCAGGAGTAAAAATGTGCTTAACAAATCACATAAGTTGCATGGACTCATTCTGTGTGCAATAATAGTGTTTAACATGATTTTTGATTGACTCTGTACCCCACACATACAATGAGCTGTAAGGTCCCTCAGTCGAGCAGTACATTTCAAGCACAGAGTCAACCACAAAGACCAGGGAGGTTTTCCAATGTCTTGCAAATAAGGGCACATATTGGTAGATGGGTAAAAACTAGCAATTACCTCAGCCAATCACGGCTAGTGGAAAGGTTGCCTCTTTTTCCATGGCTAAACCAACTAGGCTCATAATTTAACAATTTTATTCGTATTTACAGATGGCATACAAGTTTGTTATTAAGGCACATGTTCCAGAAGGCATTCCTGTCAAAACAACGTTCAGATTTACTTTCAAATGGCTCTCCTGTGAAGTAGTGATGCGCGACATATGCCTAGTCCTGCAACAAGTCACATATTTTCAAGCATGGTGGTGGCTGCACCATGTTATGGGTATGCTCGTCATCAGCAAGGACTAGGGAGTTTTTGGGGGGATAAAAAGGAACGGAATAGAGCTAAGCACAGGCAAAATCCTAGAGGAAAACTTGGTTTAGTCTGCTTTCCAACAGACACTGGGAGCCAAATTCACCTTTCAGCAGAACAATTACCTAAAACACAAGGCTAAATATATTGTACACTGGAGTTGGTTACCAAGATGACATTGAATGTCCCTGAGTGGCCTAGTTACAGTTTTGACTTAAATCGTCTTGAAAATCAATGGCAAGACTTGAAAATGGCTGTGTAGCAATGATCAACAACCAAGTAATAGTAATGGACAAATATTAATGGACAAATATTGTACAATCCAATTAGAGAGTTACCCAGAAAGACTCACAGACTCCCATCGCTGCCAAAGGCGATTCTAACATGTATTGACAAGGGTTTGAATACTTATCTATTCAAGATTTATTTGTGTTTTATTTTCCATAAAATAAAAAAAATGGTGTTCCACTTTGACATTACAGAGAAGTTTGTGTAGAAGTCAAGAGGTGTGAATACTTTCTGAAAGAACTGTACCTTTGTAGTTGAATTACCTATTTACATTATCACCGATGTATTCCTACCATGCACTTTGAGTCTTCCAGCTGTACACTCTCACTGTAGAGAACCCTCTCTCTCTGGCCCAGGGGAGACAAACTTTGTATCCTGTACTGCTAAAGTAGGCTACCATCCCCCCACCTCAGCCTGACACCTTTGCCCAGCGGCATAGGGCACTTCACACCTCTTGTTGTAAGGATCAGGTTGCCAGGGTTACCTGACTTGGTCAGCCAATCAGTAGCTTTAGCCTGGGGTTGGAGATTCCCACTCTTCAGTTGCATCCAGGGACCCAGGTTAACCAGAGCTCTATAAACCCATGGGCTTCCTACCAACTCACCAGCTAGACCTTTCCACACGACACCCTGGACTTTCTAACGTGTGTTAGTGTATGAATGACCAGAAAGTCACAATTCATTTTCTCTAGTCCACTGCCTGTCTTGAGCATTGTGATAAACATGCATTCTGAAAACCTGTCTCCTACTGGTCATTTCCTCGGGAGGCTGGGACAGTTTTATATTTGAGTCATTTAGCAGACGCTCTTATCCAGAGCAGCTTACAGGAGCAATTAGGGTTAAATGCCTTGTTCAAGGGCACATCAACCGATTGTTTACCTAGTCGTCTCAGGGATTCGAACCAGCAACCTTTTAGTTACTGGCCCAACGCACTCAACTGCTAGGCTACCTGCCGCCCATTTGACCTTTCTAAACCAGGGATGAGCAACTGGCCCTTTTGAAGGCCCTCGGATACATTTTAGGAACTCAGTCAGGGTCTCAACTTACTGTTGCAAGTTAGAATAGTAGAATACACAAGGTGCAATTCCAAAATGTGGTTGTGCATCAGCAGTTTTTCTCTTGTAATATCAGTCACTGACAGTCAGTCAATTTGCCATGTCAGCCTTTTTTGTTGTTGTTGTTGCTACCGTAGAACATCAAATAATAGCCTGGGAGTTTATTGGCTTAAATCACTGGACGAGACAGGGTTTTGTTTGAGCCAAATCAAATCAAATCAAATTTTATTTGTCACATACACATGGTTAGCAGATGTTAATGCGAGTGTAGCGAAATGCTTGTAGAGGCCAGGTTTCTATTTCCTTAATGCACACAACTTTTTCTTATTTGCATAGTTAATTGTTTAATTCCAGCATTCTAATCAATTTCTTACTTTCCGCACTAATATTATCATTTACACACAGTGTTCCGTTTCTTTTGTCTTAGTATGCCTCTATTTCGAAAAAATGACTTCCTTGACGGAATAATTATTCTCCTGTTAGACTGTGCATTTTCGGCAGTTCTTACTTTTGCCAACAGAGGGCAATCAGCCAATTGCCTCCCCCATTGATTTTGTTTTCAGTTTCACTCTGAAATAATTTTATAAACTGCAAACATTTCTCTCCACCCTATGGCAAAATGCATAGAATTGCATGAAATTCGCTATAAAATCTTCTGGTATGTATGCAGACCCACATCCACATACATGACGAGCAACTGCTGCCCCTATTAAAGTTGCCTGTCCCTGTACTCATTTTTTATTTAACCTATATTTAACCAGGTAAGCTAGTTGAGTACAAGTTCTCATTTACAACTGCGACCTGGCCAAGATAAAGTAAAGCAGTGCGACACAAACAACAAGAGTTACACATGGAATAAACAAACATACAGTCAGTAATGCAATATATGAAGTCTATATACAGTGTGTGCAAATGAGGTAGGATAAGGGAGGTAAAGGCAATAAATAGGCCGTGGTGGCAAAATAATTACAATTTAGCAATTAAACACTGGAGTGATAGATGTGCAGAAGATGAGTGTGCAAGTGGAGATACTGGGGTGCAAAGGAGCAAAATAAATAACATTATGGGGATGAGGTAGTTGGATGGTCAATTTACAGATGGGCTATGTACAGGTGCAGTGATCTGTGAGCTGCTCTGACAGGTGGTGCTTAAAGTTAGTGAGGGAGATATGAGTCTCCAGCTTCAGTGACTTTTGCAGTTCGTTCCAATCATTGGCAGCAGAGAACTGTAAAGGAAAGGCGGCCAAAGAGGAATTGGCTTTGGAGGTGACCAGTATATATGGGTGGGTGCCGCTATGGTGACCAGTGAGCTGAGATTAGGCGGGGCTTTACCTAGCAACTACTTATCAATGACCTGGAGCCAGTGGGTTTGGCGACGAATAATGAGCAAGGGCCAGCCAACGAGAGCGTACAGGTCACAGTGGTGGGTAATATATGGGGCTTTGGTGACAAAACGGATGGCACTGTGATAGACTGCATTCAATTTGCTTAGTAGAGTGTTGGAGGCTATTTTGTAAATGACATCGCCCAAGTCAAGGATCGGTACATACCCTCATAAAACTGAGGGTATATTTGGCAGCATGAGTGAAGGATGCTTTGTTGCGAAATAGGAAGCCGATTCTAGATTTAATTTTGTATTGGAAATGCTTAATGTGAGTCTGGAAGGAGAGTTTACAGTCTAACCAGACACCTAGGTATTTGTAGTTGTCCACATATTCAAAGTCAGAACCGTCCAGAGTAGTGATGCTGGACGGGCGGGCAGGTATGGGCAGCAATCGGTTGAATGCATTTAGTTTTACTTGCATTTAAGAGCAGTTGGAGGCTACGGAAGGAGAGTTGTATGGCAACTCAACTGTCACTCTACCTCTACTCTCAAACAGAAACAAAGCACCCCATCTGTTACAGTATCTTACTAAATGTGACTGATTTTTACTTGCCAGGCAGTTACCGATGAGTAATGGCAGTATTCACGTCGAGCTGAATCTCCCATATTTCTGGGCTTCTGATCTCTCCTGACTCTGTACTCCATCTCGCCCTCTTATTGTGGAACAATTCCCCCCTCTGTCTACTCAGCGCATACACACACGCGTGCACACATACATACACAAACACACTTGTCACACTCACAGCCACCTTCTGCCCAAAATAATAACACACACACACATACACACACACACAACCTCCTTCTGCCCCAAATAATGAGGTGACTTTTTAAAAACATAGCATACCAGTTTATGTAATTAAAACCAGCCGCACATTTTTCAAGCCACTGCCACAGAATGCTTTAAATGCCAATACACTTGTACTGTTTAGCGTGAAGGAGAGAGACCCACTTTGGAGGGAGCTGATTGCGTTGTGAGTTTTAATGTCAGGGAGCCTTTCATGTGGGACTTGTAGTTCAAATAGTTCAAACCCCTACCTACTTTAGTTGGAGGACGATGACGGATTTCACTGCCGCACCATAACAGCAGCCACAACTCCCCTCCTCTTAATTGAATGAAGTCCTCTGTATGGTATTTGTGACAGACAGGCTAATGATATTGCCGCAGAGTGAATATAGAAACAGTGGAATATGTGTGCTGGGATTTATATCCAAGGGATTAGAGCCCTATACCTTGAGTGGAGGCGAGGCAAGCCTCAGGTACACAGACGAAAACAGCCACCTTGTGGAAACAGTCCTCATGTGGGAGGTTTTAACACAGCCTTTTGTCTCGTGTTTGGGGATGGATACCGTGGAGTAATCCAGCCCTGTTCACTTGGCAGCTGGCAACCATGCTGGAGTATTGCTGGGCTGCCTTGGCTGAGCTGGCGGCTCCATAACACCGGGTATTAATCAGAAGGTTCATAATCACAGCTTTCACCGCATAGCAGTCAGTCCGTCAGTCCACCCTGAGACACACAAACACCAGAGCCATGTCACCATGGCAATGTCATCATCGTTGTGTCAGTGTCTCCCGGCAGGGACTGTTCTGTGCTCGCTGTGATTAGGGCCTCAGTTGATAGGTGTTGTATGTATTATACTTAGAAGCGGGAGAGTGTGGCTTGGTATAAGATACGCTTCTGGGTGGTTCCAGCCAGCGTGACTCGAAAATATTTTTGGTATCAGATTGTTTTGGTAATTTTTACATAGGAACTTCATTGGTAGGAAGCATGTTTGATAGGCTTTTTACATTTGTATAATTTTTTGTTGTTGTTGAAAATGATGATAAAAGTGGCCATTTTAGGTCCTTTTTAGACGCTAGGATATGTGAACCGTACATGATACAGACAACATCTTGGTGTCATTAAACCCTGTATAGGTTGCTCTCAAATATGGAGTATATTTTAGATTCTGTAAAAAAAAAAAAAAAAAAACATTAATTCATTCAACATTAAAACTGTTAATATGAATATCTCAAAACGACCCTTTTTGATTTAGTTCATTTTAAACAATGTAAGTACATCAAACATAGCCTTATACAGAAGCATGCCTGTTCTACGAAATATATTCCCAAATAAATGTATTTTCATTGTTAACACTGTGCGCACTGAAATGACATGCATAATTGTTGCTGACACTCCGGTTTTCAGATGAAGGGATATAAATAGTCTATAATGCCCACCACCGCAGCGCTCAACTCAAACAGTGGTGTGTAGCCTGCTGTAGCTGCTGGCAAAGTAATTCAAACAGTGCCGTTTAAGATGAGGGAGGACAAACAAACAAAAAATCCCATGAGCATGGCCTTATTTCTATTGCAGCTTTTGGATGACTCTCATTCATATTCCATTCACCCAGTTCAATGTAACAGCCATAGGTTTAGGCTACTACATGATACTCAAATTCTCTCTACATTCAATACTGTCTTGCACACTATTGCCTGAATCTAGCTGATCTAGTGTGTAATATTAGTCTAACAGTTGCAAATTAGAGTTTCTATTGGACAAATTCAGGTTTGTTAATCACTGTTTCGTTCTGTTTGCTTCCGTTTAAGAAACGTTTTTCAACAGAATTGGTGGAATGAATAACACCCCTGATCACGCATAAACACAGTTCACTTTCATAACAGCCACGTTGTATTCCTTCTCGCATCTATGCGCTCTGCTCCTCTCACCTTTTCCCTTTCCTTGTGGACTTCAATGCACAACACATCAGCTGTATGTGACAAGGCAAAAAAAACTTTCCAAGCCAAATATATCATAACCGCTGCACACAGCCTACATCGTTGTCACCATATTATCTAAAGTAATGTCATAGTCAACATAGCTAATATGACTAACGCATTAGTAAACCTGCTACAATCATGCAGTAATGTTACAGTGCACAGTCAGTAAGCAGTTTAGCACTTACATCGGCAGGCCCCGGTGTCAATAAATTAGTAAAACCAAAAGCTTACCTTGATTTGGAAGACTTCCAGTGTTGTGTTGGATAGTCATAGACAGCTAGCTAACATAACATCCCTCTGTTTGAGCAGGCTAAACTAGTTAGCTGCATTTGCTAGCTAAGTAAGTGAAGCTGAAAGTGAAAAAATCTATGATTAAATCTCTCTCTGTCGCTCTCTTGCTTCTCCTTCATTTTGGAATAATTAATTTGTTCAAAACTGTTCAACTATTGTCTTTCTCTCTCTTTGAGTCAACTACTCACCACATTTTATGTACTGCAGTGCTAGCTAGCTGTAGCTTATGCTTTCAGTGCTAGCCCAAGAAGACAGACAACCCCAAAGTAGAATAGTTGACCTATTTACCTAGTCAGCTTGTTGTGTGTTCTATGCCAGATAAATATTCTCCTCGAGGTGCATTCAAGTTGCGAGAGCCAATGCACAACTTCTTCTTAACATGTTTATTTCTCTACTCCCTCAATTGCGAGAGTGGCATCGTTTCACAAATTCAGTTACAACCGGAGTTTGAAGAATGGTCTAGGTGCAACAGTAGTGATGGGTCATTTGCAAACAAATGGCTCTTTTAGAGCGGCTCTATTTTGTGAACCTCGGGAAGGGAACGCATCTGTGAAAGAGCCGTTCATTTGGCTCCCTCATTTGCATACTGTTACTACTGCTATTTGAGCTCCAGAGATCGATTATCTGCAGATAAATTATAAAACCATTATCTTAAGATGGTAATTCTTAAGTGCAGGAACAATAAAGTGAGGAGAGAGCCTCATTCTGGTCATCACAAATGTTTTCAATGAGTCCAATGGGTTAAATGCAGATGAACAAATCCCATGCCTATATACATTTATAGCTACTATGCTGCATCGGTTGGGCTACAGGTGATAATGCTTATTGCTAATAGCACATCTCATAATACAGATAGAACATGCATAGGCTATATGCATGATCCAAAATGTAAAAAATAATTTTACATAATTTTTTACAAATATATTATCGGGCTCATTTCTGGAGATGGAAATAATAAAAAGTCACCAGAACTGAGCTTCTCAGTCCTTATACATCAAATTTATCCCAGCGAGGACCCCGGGTTAACTTGGCCCCAGAAAATCGATCTGAGATTGACTCAAGTTTCAGTCATAGGATTTTGTTTTGCACTCTGGAAGTGTAATGTACCTGTGTCTAAAAATGAACAAAATCAAAAATAGTAGTTTTGAGATATTAACATTAATAGTTTTAATGTTTGAATAAATTAACGTGAAATGTTTTATTTCAGAATCTAGACATACTCCATATTTGAGAGCACACTTTAAAGTATGATAACACAAATTCAGATATCTGTATCAGAACAGTTCACAGATCATAAGGTCTCACAGGAGGCATCTTTAGGTCTAAAAAAGGCCTAAAATGGCCACTTTCATCATGAATGAAAAGAAAATGGTCTGAGATACAAATATAAAAAGCATATCAAACATCCTCCCAATGAAGTTTCAATGTGACCGATGCCAGAATAATCTGCAACGCTGGCGTGTATTGGCAGTCCTTTGTCTGGTATTGGTGTTTGTGTGTGCAGTTAATGTTGCAGACATTTTTTTGGTACCCTTCCCCAGATCTGTGACTCGACACAATCCTATATCGTAGGACAATTCCTTCGACCTCATGGCTTGGTTTTTGCTCTGACGTGCACTGTCAACTGTGGGACCTTATATAGATAGGTATGTGCCTTTGCAAATCATGGCCAAGACCAAAGAGCTGTCAAAGGACACCAGAAACAAAATTGTAGAACTGCACCAGGCTGGGAAGACTGAATCTGCAATAGGTAAGCAGCTTGGTTTGAAGAAATCAACTGTGGGAGCAATTATTAGGAAATGGAAGACATACAAGAACACTGATAATCTCCCTCGATCTGGGGCTCCACGCAAGATCTCACCCAGTGGGGTCAAAATGATCACAAGAACGGTGAGCAAAAATCCCAGAACCACACGGGGGGACCTAGTGAATGACCTGCAGAGAGCTGGGACCAAAGTAACAAAGCCTACCATCAGTAACACACTACGCTGCCAGGGACTCAAATCCTGCAGTGCCAGACGTGTCCCCCTGCTTAAGCCAGTACATGTCCAGGCCCGTCTGAAGTTTGCTAGAGAGCATTTGGATGATCCAGAAGAAGATTGGGAGAATGTCATATGGTCAGATGAAACCAAAATATAACTTTTTGGTAAAAACTCAACTCGTCGTGTTTGGAGGACAAAGAATGCCTAGTTGCATCCAAAGAACACCATACCTACTGTGAAGCATGGGGACTGGAAACATCATGCTTTGGGGCTGTTTTCTGCAAAGGGACCAGGACGACTGATCCGTGTAAAGGAAAGAATGAATGGGGCCATGTATCGTGAGATTTTGAGTGAAAACCTCCTTCCATCAGCAAGGGCATTGAAGTTGAAACGTGGCTGGGTCTTTCAGCATGACAATGATCCCAAACACACCGCCCGGGCAACGAAGGAGTGGCTTCTTAAGAAGCATTTCAAGGTCCTGGAGTGGCCTAGCCAGTCTCCAGATCTCAACTCCATAGAAAATCTTTGGAGGGAGTTGAAAGTCCGTGTTGCCCAGCAGCAGCCCCAAAACATCACTGCTCTAGGGGAGATCTGCATGGAGGAATGGGCCAAAATACCAGCAACAGTGTGTGAAAACCTTGTGAAGACTTACAGAAAACGTTTGACCTCTGTCTTTGCCAACAAAGGGTATATAACAAAGTATTGAGATAAACTTTTGTTATTGACCAAATACTTATTTTCCACCATAATTTGCAAATAAATTCATTAAAAATCACAATGTGATTTTCTGGATTTTTTTTCTCATTTTGTCTGTCATAGTTGAAGTGTACCTATGATGAAAATTACAGGCCTCTCTCATCTTTTTGTGGGAGAACTTGCACAACTGGTGGCTGACTAAATACATTTTTGCCCCACTGTATGTAAATAAGGTATTTCTGTTTTTTAAATGACATTTGCAAAAATGTCTAAAAACCTGTTTTCGCTTTCTCATCAAGGGTAGATTGATGGGGGAAAAATATATATAATTCTATCCATTTTAGAATAAGGCTGTAACGTAAGAAAATGTGGAAAAAGTCAAGATGTTCGAATACTTTCCGAATGCACTGTAAGTCGCCTTCTGGAGTGGGTCACGAATCAGCCTCTGCACGCTCTTCACTCACCCGCCAGCTGTGGCCCCGGCCCCCCGACTCCCCAATGCTGTTACCTCTGCTCGAGTTTCTCCCTGTCTATCTGGCTCATTTCTCCACACCTTTGTGTCTACGATAGCTATAAATATTTCATAGGCCAATTGCAGTTGAGAAAACAGTCCCAGCAGACTGAATAATAAGCCTAAATCAAATAAGAAAAGAATTTGATGAAATGTAAGTGGTGAGGTGTTATAAAAGGGACTGTTGCTGATCACATTACACAGCAATGCCACGCTCTCTCTTCTCCCTTTTGACTTTCCGTCTTTATTTCTCTCTCTACCCCACTCTCCTGTTGGTGATGGAGCCCACTTCCCCTCTCTCCCTCTCCCCCCTTCTCTCCACTCCTCTCCCCCTGTTCCACCTCTCAGCTCCAAGAGTGCTGCCGCTTCGCACCATAATGAAAGAGACTCTGCTCTCCCAAGCCTCTGAAAACGGGGGCCATTAAAGTGTATTAAAACACAATAAGATTTGTGTCTTTGTATGCCAGGGAGGAAAAGTTGCTACTGCCTCTCAGGACTGAGGCTGATCTCTGTCAGTCGCCACACTGAACCTGCCTGACAAAAAAAAAAAATAGATTAATATTCCGGGGATGTTGTTTTGATTTATGAATCATATCTTGTTTACCGTCACAAAAGAGGACAAAATAAATCAGTAAATCCCCGGATTACGAAGCATGACTTCCTATCTCAGCAATGTGCCTTTCAAACGTCGAGATCTGAAACCCTACAGACATACCCACAAAGAAGGGGACTATAAGTAAATGACAACAGATGCTAGGGTTTACTATTTTGTTTTGTGTTTTTGACATATAGTTGTTTTATGACACAGTGCTAGTCAAAAGTTTAGACACCTACTCATTCCATGGTTTTTCTTTATTTTTACTATTTTCTACATTGTTGAATAATAGTGAAGACATCACAACTATGAAATAACACATACAGTTGAAGTCAGAAGCTTACATACACTTACATACATCTCTTTTTTCAACCACTCCACAAATTTCTTGTTAACACACTATAGTTTTGGCAAGTCAGTTAGGACATCTACTTTGTGCATGACACAAGTCATTTTTCCAGCAATTGTTTACAGACAGATTATTTCACTTATAATTTACTGTATCACAATTCCAGTGGGTCAGACGTTTACATACACTCAGTTGACTGTGCCTTTAAACAGCTTAGAAAATTCCAGGAAATTATGTCATGGCTTTAGAAGCTAATTGATATCATTTGAGTCAATTAGAGGTGTATCTGTGGATGTATTTCAAGGCCTACCTTCAAACTCAGTGCCTCTTTGTTTGACATCGTGGGAAAATCAAAAGAAATCAGCCAAGACCTCAGAAAAAAAAGTAGACCTCCACAAGTCTGGTTCATCCTTGGGAGCAATTTCCAAACACCTGAATGTACCACGTTCATCTGTACAAACAATAGTAGGCAAGTATAAACACCATGGGACCACACAGCCGTCATACCGCTCAGGAAGAAGACGCGTTCTGTCTCCTAGAAATGAACGTACTTTGGTGCGAAAAGTGCAAATCAATCCCAGAACGACAGTAAAGGACCTTGTGATGATACTGGAGAAAACAGGTACAAAAGTATCTATATCCACAGTAAAATGAGTCCTATATCGACATAACCTGAAAGGTCGCTCAGCAAGGAAGAAGTCACTGCTCCAAAATCACCATAAAAAAGCCAGACTACGGTTTGCAACTGCACATGGGGACAAAGATTGTACTTTTTGGAGAAATGTCCTCTGGTCTGATGAAACAAAAATAGAACTGTTTGGTCATAATGACCATCGTTATGTTTGGAGGAAAAATGGGGAGGCTTGCAAGCCAATGAACACCATCCCAACCGTGAAGCACGGGTGTGGCAGCATCATGTTGTGGGGTTGTTTTGCTGCAGGAGGGGCTGGTGCACTTCACAAAATAGATGGCTTCATGACAAAGGAAAATTATGTGGATATATTGGAGCAACATCTCAAGACATCAGTCAGGAAGTTAAAGCTTGGTTGCAAATGGGTCTTCCAAATGGACAATGACCCCAAGCATACTTCCAAAGTTGTGGCAAAATGGCTTAAGGACAACAAAGTCAAGGTATTGGAGTGGCCATCACAAAGCCCTGACCTCAATCCCATAGAAAAGTTGTGGGCAGAACTGAAAAAGCGTGTGCAAGCAAGGAGGCCTACAAACCTGACTCAGTTACACCAGGAGGAATGGGCCAAAATTCACCCAATTTATTGTGGGAAACTTGTGGAAGGCTACCCGAAATGTTTGACCCAAGTTAAACAATTTAAAGGCAATGCTACCAAATACTAATCAAATCAAATCAAATTTATTTATATAGCCCTTCTTACATCAGCTGATATCTCAAAGTGCTGTACAGAAACCCAGCCTAAAACCCCAAACAGCAAGCAATGCAGGTGTAGAAGCACTAATTGAGCCTATGTAAACTTCTGACCTACTAGGAATGTAATGAAAGAAATAAAATCCGAAATAAATCACTCTCTACTATTATTCTGACATTTCACATATTTAAAATAAAGTGGTGATCCTAACTGACCTAAAACACAGAATTTTTTACGAGGATTAAATGTCAGGAATTGTGAAAAACTGAGTTTAAATGTATTTTGCTAAAGTGTATGTAAACTTCGGACTTCAACAGTATGGAATAATGTAGTAACCCAAAAAGTGTTCAACAAATCAAATCAATTTTATATTTGAGATTCTTCAAAGTAGCCACCCTTTGCCTTGATGACAGCTTTGCATACTCTTGGCATTCTCTCAACCAGCTTCATGAGGTAGTTTGCTGGAATGCATTTCAATTAACAGTTAATTTGCATTTCTTAAAAGTTAATTTGTGGAATTTCTTTCCTTCTTAATGCGTTTGAGCCAAACAGTTATGTTGTGACAAGGTAGGGTTGGTATGTGGAAGATAACCCTATTTGGTAAAATACCAATTCCTTATTATGGCAAGAACAGCTCAAATAAGCAAAGAGAAACGACAGTCCATCATTACTTTAAAACATGAATGTCAGTCAATCCGTAAAATTTCAAGAACTTTGGAAGTTTCTTCAAGTGCAGTTGTAAAAACCATCAAGCGCTATGATGAAATTGGCTCTCGTGAGGACCGCCACAGGAAAGGACGACCCAGAGCTACCTCTGCTGCAGGTGATACGTTCATTAGAGTTACCTGCACCTCAGATTGCAGCTCAAATAAATGCTTCACGGAGTTCAAGTAACATACACATCTCAACATCAACTTTTCAGAGAAGACTGCGTGAATCAGGCCTTCATGGTCGGATTGCTGCAAAGAAACCACTAGTTAAGGACACCAATAATAAGAAGAGACTTGCTTGGGCCAAGAAACACGAGCAATGGACATTAGACCGGTGGAAATTATTTAGAATTCAAGGCACACTTAATTAGCATGGCTACCACAGCATTCTGCAGCAAAACGCCATCCCATCTGGTTTGCGCTTAGTGGGACTATCATTTGTTTTTCAACAGGACAATGACCCAACACACCTCCAGGCTGTGTACGGGCTATTTGACCAAGAAGGGGAGTGATGGAATGCTGCATCAGATATCCTGGTCTCCACAATCACCCGACCTGAACCCAATTGAGAGAGTTTGAAATGAGTTGGACCGCAGAGTGAAGGAATAGCAGCCAACAAGTGCTCAGCATATGTGGGAACTCCTTCAAGACAGTTGGAAAATCATTCCAGGTGAGCTGGTTGAGAGAAAGCCAAGAGTGTGCAAAGCTGTCACCAAGGCAAAGTGTGGCTATTTGAAGAATCTCAAATCTCAAATATATTTTGATTTGTTGAACACTTTTTTGGTTACTACATTATTCCAGATGTGTTATTTCGTGATGTCTTCACTATTATTCTGCAATGTAGAAAATAGTAAACATAAAGAAAAACCCTTGAATGACTATATGTGTCCAAACTTTTGACTGGTACTGTAGGCATTCATCCGTATTTATTTCTAAGCATTGAGATACAAGCATTGCCTTTTCGTACTTGTGGTTAATGTCACAAACACTGTATGGAAATGTAAATGCTGCTTTGGTTTTTACATTGCTGACATTGACATTTTTGTCACCTCTTTCACATAACATGTACATCAATTCCTCTTTAAATGCTTTTGCCTTCTGGAAGGTGAGCCTTAGCTAGTTTCTCTCATCTCGGGGCACTGTTGCTTTTCACTTCCAGGTGGCCATCATGTCTTTGGGTGTGGTGAATTGAGTTATAGTCGCATATCCTTTCTTATTGGCACCCAGAAGGGTGAGCTGCAGACATAATAACTGCACTTACTGTAGATATGGAGATAGAGACGTGTCTAGCTGGCTCCCAGGCTGCAGGTGGAGCGTCTCTGAGCTCCTGGCGTGACGGATGGCAAACCGCTGACCTTCAGCTCCACGGGGGGCACCTTCTGAACATGGAGCAATCATCTCTAGCTTAGGGACCCTGGAGTCTTTTTCTCTAAGGCAATAACATATGTGACCTTCTCTCCCAACGTCACAATCAGAATCCCCCAATTCTCATAAGCTTAAGAGGTGAGAGAGGGGTTTGTGTGTGTGTGTGTATTGGGAGATTTTGATGGGGGGGGTTATTTAGATTTTGTATCAAGAACTGATACAAAATTCCCCCACCATTGTCCCTCCTGCCCTTCAAGATTCCAGCTTTATATTCCGGCAATCCCCCATCTCCCTGGTGATCGAGGGTCGAGGAAGAATTCTAAAGCAGGCTGAGAAAAAAAAAACAGACAAAGAAAGAGAGGGAGATATGATGATTTGTTGTTCCATTGAAAATAGTTTTAAAGGTGACTTTTGAATACTGCAGTTTTTCAGTCTTTTGCTGCATGGCTGCCAGGAGATGCAGGGTTGGCAGGCGTAAGGGGACTTGGTTGAAGATGAGGACCCGTCAATGCATCAGCCACATTGTCCTCTCTCTGTTGACCCTGCTTTATTGATCTCTCTCACACACACACACACACACACACACACACACACACACACACACACACACACACACACACACACACACACACACACACACACACACACACACACACACACACACACACACACACACACACACAGTGAAACTGGCTATTTTCTTATATCACCTAATTAGTGGAGAGATGTGTGTTTTCTCAGACTCTTTAGATTCCAACAGTATTGACCTCCGGCATCTTAGCTAGCCTCCTAATGGCACTATAATGTCCAGCAACAATTTCTCTTTCAAACATTGTTGGTGATGAGCCTGAGAATGAAGGCAAGGCTAACATTCAGCTCTGTTGATTGACACACGGAGCCACTTTAGAATGACCCTCGGAGGGACTCAATGGCCTCTGAGTTAAAACGGAAACGGTGGCTCTGCGAGGTGCGGGTTCTCAGCATTGAAACCGCAATGTCTTCTTGCTCGTCACCTCCACGTGGCTCATGGCAACTGCATGCATTCAGCAAGGCCTGGGAACATGACACGTGTTGCATTGGTGACAAGAGCCATTCCCATCAGTTATACTTGATGGACTTCACATGTTCTCTTTGAGCATGAGGCTGGAGTTTGCAGGGAGCTTTAGAAAGACCATGTGCATCATGCATCCCTTAATGCAGCATGATGTTCAGGCCACATGAGGCTTCATCCACTCTATGCACTGCCCCTTTCATGGCCACATCCTCGCTCTCGCTCTCCTTCTCTCTCTTCCCCTCAGTTTGAAGGAAGGGGATAGAGAGTGAATGCTGATGAAATGGGGGACTCTGGTTGCACGCAGTCAGTCACTCATCAGAGCAGTCTTGCTCAGACCAAAGTTGAAAGGATCAGATCATTAGAGCTCCTAAACCTCTCCCTGGTATTCCCAGATGCAGCGGGGCAAAGCCTCATTCCCTCTGTCTGCGTTCTTTCCCCCACGGGCAAACAATGTTCCTCTTCACTCCGAGTGCGCTGGGCCACTAGTGGCCAGGTCTCTGGGATATACAGCTGTTCTCATCATTTTGAGTCACTCTGACATTAGGGCCATGTGTCTCTTTGAAATATGATCCGATTATTCTCAACATTTTCATTTCCACTCAGAAGCTTCTATTTTAGTGTCATAATTATAGGCTATTTCTTTGTCACCTTACTGCCTCCTCACATTGTCTTGTGTGTGTTGCTGCTATATTGGAATACTGGCTCGTCATTATTAATTAATTGATTGCTTGTTTTCATCAGGGTGTCAGGTATGAACACAATGAACCTTAGTATTAATGAGCTCATGCCAGAATGAACTTTGCATTAATTTGTTTTCAGGGTTCGGTCGGTTTTAATGACAAAGCAACATTTTGAGTGCCAGGTGGGTTACCACAGTAACGGCAGTCAAGGGATCTGTGAGTGCTGTCTTGTTGGTATGCAGAATCCAGGAGATTTGTGAACGGTTTACGTGAGTGCCTAGTGGATGTAAGTGGATGTCCGTCCAGCTGCGGGAGGAGCACCTGGCGTCTGCTACCTCTCCTGTCAGAGTAGAGAAGCCCCAGGAGAGGAGTGAAGAGAGAGGGGAGGAGATGTAGAGGAGAGGAGTGTAGAGGAGTATGGAAGACATTAGGGAAGAGAGGGGAGAGCAGGAAAGGTAGAGGAGGAGAGGAAGAGGAGAGTTGGGAGGCGTGGGTGGGAGCTGAGGACTGGGATGAGCCTGCAGTCGTCAGGTAGCAGCTAGCTCCACTCCCTGGGATGATGTCACTGGTAAAGGCAGGTAGGAATTCTGCCGAGGCAACTTTGCAACAGGACAAACAGGATTCCAGCCGGCTGGTCAGATCCTCGGGAAATGGGAACATTAGTGCCAGATCAGTGGGCGTCTTCAATCAGCACCGGCACCCACTCGGCTTGCAATTATTTACCTCAGGAAACGGGCTGTATTTATCTAGATCTCTCTGCCATCACTGCTCTCCATCCCCGGCCCGCCACTGGGCCCAAGCAGAATGGGATTCTGTCTCCCTCTCACCACCTCCTCAATGATTGATGACACCGCACACAGCCATAAAACAGACATCACAATATCCAGAAACCTGAAAAGACAAAAAATGTGATGCACACGCAGCCTCAAGCATTGTTTGTGGAGTCCTCAATTTATTTTTGTGAAGTTTCACAACACAGTGACATTGATGCTGTCAAGGTCCAGGAGATGTTTGTGTGTGAATCCTTCTGGGGATACTTGGTGTGGTGTGTGTGTGTACGTGTACGCATTTAACTATACTTGTGGGGATCAGAAGTCCCCAAAAGAACATTCAACAGTCAACGAACAGAAATGTGACTGGGGAGATTTTGTTAGTCCCCACAAGGTCAAATGCTATTTCTAAGGGGTTTAGGGTTAAGGTTAGAATTAGTGTTAGGGTTAGAATTAGGTTTAGGGTTAGGAGCTAGGGTAAGTTTTAGGGTTAGGAGCTAGGGGTTAGGGTTAAGGTTAAGTTTTGGGGTTAATGTTAGGTTTAGGATTGTGGTCAGATTTAGGGTTAGGGCAAATAAGATTTTGAATGGGACTGAATTGTGGGACTGAATCCCCCCCCGACAAGGTTAGTTATACAAGACTGTGTGTGTGTGTGTGTGTGTGTGTGTGTGTGTGTGTGCGCACGTGCCTGTGTTCATTGAATGATGCTTATATGATTCGGTGGGTTTACTGTACATAACTGTCAATGGTTAAACATGGGTAACTCATAAAAAATGTAGAGTCTAACAGTCTGTGCAGATTGAAGCACAGTAGATGTCTAAACTTATCAAGTATTCCCATACTGTATGCCCTGCTAGGTCACATGCAGACTCAGAGGTCAAGCAGTGTAGTCCAGGAAGTGCTTGTTCGACAAGCACAGTGCCACACACCACTGATCTCATCGAATAAGCCACATTCTCTTTGGATTGTGTGCAGTAATCCACACAGTCGATCTTTGCTTGCAGAATCCAATGTAATGAACTCCTTGTTCAAAACCTCAAAGATATATCACAGATATTCTAAAGCAGTTTTTCACGTCAGAATCTTTCCTTATATTTTGCTGCTTACAATGCGTCTTGGAAACAATTATAGACTGCAGAGGCTGAAAGTATTGCACATTTTGAAGTTGAGTGCTCACAAACTAGCTTGACATGCTAAACTGGAAGTGCACAGCCTTGTAGTGCTTTTTGAATTGTAGGGTGCGTGAGGCTCATTCTAGCCCCAGGCTTGGTCCAGATTCACGCTGCCTGCCTCGGAGGGGCAATGGGCGTTTTTTTGACAAGGTTGAGGTTTTCCGAACCGTAACCTGTTTGTTTTCCATTATGAGTTGTGCAATTGGATCATTCACTTGCCTGGGGCCAGTATAGGGGAACGTTTCTGAACCAAGAATACAAAGAGCACCTTAGTGGACCCAAGTGTCCTATTAGAGCAATCCATGGCTAGCCTGAACTACAACCTTTTCTCAGGTGGCGATTAGGCGGGAAACAGAATGAGAGGGAAACAAACAAACATATACAGTGGAGCAAAAAAGTATTGATTTCTTCAAACCAAGCTGCCCTACTTATTGCAGATTCAGTCTTCCCAGCCAGGTGCAGGTCTACAATTTTGTTTCTGGTGTCCTTTGACAGCTCTTTGGTCTTGGCCATAGTGGAGTTTGGAGTGTGACTGTTTCAGGTTGTGGACATGCGTCTTTTATACAGATAACAAGTTCAAACAGGTGCCATTAATACAGGTAACGAGTGGAGGACAGAGGAGCCTCTAAAAGAAGAAGTTACAGGTCTGTGAGAGCCAGAAATCTTGCTTGTTTGTAGGTGACCAAATACTTATTTTCCACCATAATTTGCAAATAAATTCATAAAAAATCCTACAATGTGATTTTCTGGATTTTTGTCTCATTTTCTTTTTGTCTGTCATAGTTGAAGTGTACCTATGATGAAAATTACAGGCCTCATCTTTTTAAGTGGGGGAACTTGCACAATTGGTGGCTGACTAAATACTTTTTTGCCCCACTGTATGTACAGATAACTGCCAAAATAAAGGAAACACCAACATAGTGTCTTAATAGAGTGGTGGGCCACCGTGAGCTGCCAGAACAGTTTCAATGCACCGTAGCATAGATTCTACAAGTGTCCGGAACTATATTGGAGGGATGCAAGACCATTCTTCCACAATAAAAAATGTTCTGATGGTTTTTGTTGATGGTGGTGGAAAATGCTGTCAATCAGTGGAGGCTCCACAGAGGAGGAAGGGGAGGACCATACTCCTCAGTGAATTTCATAAAAATAGAAATGGTAAAACATTTAAAAATGTATATATTTTTTTATAAAACTACTAAATACAATCAAATAATTGATTAAAAAACAGTAGCTCATGAAAAAAAATCATCCTCACTCATCTTAAACGGCACCTACTGCCACTGTGTCAATTGGGTTGATAATATAATGAAGAAATAAGGCCTGAGAGGGTGTGGTATATGGCCAATATACCACGACTTGGCTAAATGTCCTTTGGGTAGTGGACCATTCTTAATAGACATGGGAAACTGCTGAGCGTGAAAAACACAGCAGCGTTGCAGTTCATGACACAAAGCGGTGCGCCTGACACTTATTATAAAATGACGCAGCCACAAATTACATCAATAAGGGATCATAGCTTTCTCCTGGATTCACCTGGTCAGTCTATGTCATGGAAATAGCAGGTGTCCTTAATGTTTCGTACACTCATTGTGTGTGTGTGTGTGTGTGTATATATATATATATATATATATATATATAATAAAATACAATGTCATTTAGCAGACACTTTTATCCAAAGTGACTTACAGTCATGCGTGCACAACTGTAAGTCGGGATCTGGTGACTAGCACACACACCTTCAAGGCCTCTACCTCTCTAGGACTGGATGCAGAGATGAGATATCTCTTTCATATCAGAAACATCATGGTCGCTCCACTAGCTTGCTCTCTTACAGGCTGAAGACGGTCTGTTTTGGGATATTTCACACAAGTAATAATTGATCGTTTTATGATTTTGCCAGAGTAAATATCAACAAAATCCCTGTTGGTTCAGCATCAACTTACTAAATTAATAATATTAGACCGCTGTTCCCTTCGCTGCTTCCAAACTGATTCCAGCCTCATCAAACATGTCAGATGTGTTCTGCGTTGCCCTAGAGTATCAATGTATCAGTAAGCGATGTCACAGCGATGTGGCTGTCTGATGACTAAGGCTACTGTTCTCCTTGATAATGAGGTTGGGGTAAGGTAGGATAGCATGGCCTGTATCCTCCTATGGGGCATGTGTGAGCCATATAATGAAATGGCCGGACAGAGAGCTTGGTTTGTTCATCTCTCTCCTGGGGTAACACAGCAACCTGTCTGTCATTATGGCTGCCCCGGCCGCATGCACGCTGACATGGTCGCCAGGTGTACAGTGTTTTCTCCGACACATTGGTGCGGCTGGCTTCCGGGTTAAGTGGGCATTGTGTCAAGAAGCAGTGTGACTTGGCTGCACAGCTCTCGACCTTCGCATCTCCAGAGTCCGTATGGGAGTTGCAGCGATGGGACAAGACTGTAACTACCAATTGAATACCACGAAATTGGGGAGAAAAAGGGATTAAAAAAAAGGCACTGTTTGCAAAAAGGCACTTCCATAATACCGCAAAAAATGTGTTAAAGCATTTAACTTTTTGTCCTGAATAGAAAATGTTATGTTTGGGGAAAATCCAATACAACACATTACTGAGTACCACACTCCATATTTTCAAGAATAGTGGTGGCTGCGTCATTTTATAATCGTTAACGACTGGGGAGTTTTCAGGATAAAAAAAATGAACATAATGGAGCTAAGCACAGGGAAAATCCTAGATGAAAACCTGGTTCATTCTGCTTCCCATCAGACATTGGGAGATGGATTCACCTTTCAGCAGGACAATAACCTAAAAAACAAGGCCAAATCTACACTGGAGTTTCTTACCAAGAAGACAGTGAGTGTTCCTGCGTGGCAAAGTTACAGTTTTGACTTAAATCTAATTGAAAATCTATCGAAGACCTGAAAATGGTTGTCTAGCATTGATCAACAACTAATTTGACAGAGCTTGAAGAATTTTGAAAAGAATAATGGGCAAATGCTGCACAATCCAGATGTGGAAAGCTCTTAGAGACACCCAGAAAGACTCAGCGGTCTCAGAAAGACTCAGCGGAGACAAAGTATTGACTCATCCAGCGGTGGGAATACTTATGTAACTGAGATATTTCTGTATTTAATTTCCCCCCCCAATTTCGTGCTATCCAATTGCAATCTAATTGCGATCTTGTCTCATCGCTGCAACTCCCCAACGGGCTCGGGAGAGGCGAAGGTCGGGTCATGTGTCCTCCGAAACATGACCCGCCAAACCGTGCTTCTTAACACCCGCTCTTAACACCTTAACACCTGGAAGCCAGCTGCACCAATGTGTTGGAGGAAACACTGTTCAACTGATGACCGAAGTCAGCCTGCAGGTGCCCGGCCCGCCACGAGGAGTAGCTAGAGCGCAATGAGCCAGGTAAAGCCTCTCCGGCCAAACCCTCCCCTAACCCGGACGACGCTGGGCCAATTGTGCACCACTCTATGGGACCCGCAGTCTATGGGACCCTGGATCAAACCCCAGGCTGTAGTGACTCCACAACACTGTGATGCAGTCATTATGTCGTATTGTGTGTAAATGGGTGAGAAAAAACATCTATTCAATCCATTTTGAATTCATGCTGTAAACACAACAAAATGTGGAATAAGTCGAGGGTTATAAATACTTTCTGAAGGCACTGTATTTACTAGGATTGATTGATGCCTGACAGCTACATTACCCTCTCTGATGGATTCTGCTGCAACTTGAAACGCATTAGCTAATTCAGAAATAAATGTCAATTAAAGGACCTCATTTTCACACTTCCCCCTTCGCTCCTCCCTGGTGACGCAACTTGGGGAGAGGGCGGAGCCTGATGAACCTGGGTGTCGATCATTATCCCACATTCAAAATGGACAAGGTTCAAATCGCTTTGAAGTTATCCAAGTGTCCCCCCACCCCTCTTTCATTTGCATATTTTAATGAGCTGAGGGCAGTGGAGCATGTTAGGATTAGGCCTGGTGGAGAAACAATACATCTGATAGTGATCCCCACAGCTTACCAAATGAACTTTTCTGACTGACCGCCAGTCACGTAACCAACCATAGCTCATAGCACACTGCACACAGCCAATGCATCCGTTTACACAGTAGAATGTCAAGCCATTTTGTCACAGTCAGCCGAGTTGACAAAGACGCTTGTGGTAATTACCAACACATATGTGTCTCATCTCTAAGGTCACATGCATGATTGGGACATGGCTCGTAACACTCTGTCATCCAACTGCTTGTTAGCGCAGTGATCGCCCTCGTCCCATTATGACACATCACGTGATTGGCATCACATGGCTGCTGTAGAAGAGGGTGAGGATGGGAGGGGTGAGGAGAGAAGCGGATAAGGAAGTGAGAAACCCTTACCAAAATGAATTTGTTGCTGAAAACTAAATAGTGTGCCACAAAATGCTGCTAGAAGTTTGCAAATGTTTGCCACTAGTGGTGAATTTGCAGCAAAACTTTGGCAACAATAATCATATTTATGTATTAATATTTGTAATTTATTTTCCTGGCAAACAATTCTCTCGAGATTCTATTTTAATCTGTGCCAACAATATTTATTGTCACTAGTAGCAAACAGTTTATCAGAAGTTGTTTTTGGTGAACACATGAGTTCCAAGAACAGTAACCATTGATGACCAGTCAGGGGGAGAAGAAAAGTGTGTAGCAAATGAAAACCAAGCGATCTAGCTACCTATCCAAAGTTGTCAGGTGAGTGTCTAACCTATTACTTCAACTTCCTAATAAAGGTTCAAATGCGTTAGCTAATTGTTTAGCAATGTCATGTTTTATGGGATAGAGTGAAACACATGTTGTTGCTATATCAGTTTCAACCTGTCAGTGCCACTGACTGGCTAGCTAGTGACTAGCGGCTAGCTAGTGACTAGCGCATAGCTAGCTAGCTAACAGCAGCTATCATATTTTGCTAGCTTACTAATGATTTGCCTTATATTTTAAACACATATTTTTAGGTGAAGACTTTGCTGTCTTTTAATACCTATTTACATGTCAATATGCTAGTGTCACTGTTCAGTAGCATGTTAGCTAGCACAACAGCTACAGTAGCAACAATTTCAGCAAATTTGACATCAATGCGAAACATAACTTTTGCAGATGGATACCCTTCCCCTACCCAACATCAATCAATCAAATCAATTTAGATTGGTCACATACATGTGATTAGCAGATGTTATTGTGGGTGTAGCGAAATGCTTGTGCTTCTAGCTCTGACTGTGCAGTCATATCTAACAAGTAATATCTAACAAATTACACAACATATACCCAATACACACAAATCTAAGTAGGAATGAATTATGACTATATACATATATGGACAAGCGATGTCAGAGCGGAACAGACTAAGATACAGTAGAATAGTATAGAATACAGTATATACATATGAGATGAGTAATGCAAGATATGTAAATATTATTAAGTGACTAAGAAACCGTAGAATAGTATTGAAAATAGTATATACATATGAGATGAGTAATGCCAGATATGTAAACTTTATTAAAGTGACTAGTGTTCATTCCTTAAAGTGGCCAGTGACTCCTAGTCTATGCCTATAGGCAGCAGCCTCTGAAGTGCTAGTGATGGCTGTTTAACAGTCTGATGGCCTTGAGATAGAAGCTGTTTTTCAGTCTCTCGGTCCCAGTTTTGATGCACCTGTACTGACCTCGCTTTCTGGGTGATAGCGGGGTGAACAGGCAGTGGCTCAGGTGGTTGATGTCCTTGCCTTCCTGTGACATCGGTGATGTAGGTGTCCTGGAGGGTGGGTAGTTTTCCCCCGGGAATGCGTTGGGCAGACCGCACCACCGTCTGGAGAGCCTTACGGGAGCGGGCGGTGCAGTTGCCGTACCAGGCGGTGATACAGCCCGACAGGATGCGTTCAATTGTACATCTGTAAAGGTTTGTGAGGGTTTTAGGTGACAATTAAAATTTCTTTAGCCTCCTGAGGTTGAAGAGGCTCTGTTGCGCCTTCTTCACCACACTGTCTGTGTTGGTGGTTCCCCCATTTCAGTTTGTCAGTGATGTGTATGCCAAGGAACTTGAAGCTTTCCACCTTCTCCACTGCAGTCCCATTTATGTAAATAGGGGGGTGCACCCTCTGCTGTTTCCTGAAGTCCACAATCATCTTCTTTGTTTTGTTGACGTTGAGAGTCAGAGGTTGTTTTCCAGGCACCACACTCCCAGAGCCCTCACCTCCTCCCTGTAGGCTGTCTCTTCATCGTTGGTAAACAAGCCTACTGCTGTTGTGTCATCTGCAAACTTGATGATTGAGTTGGAGGTGTGCTTGGCCACGCAGTCATAGGTGAACAGGGAGTACAGGAGGGGGCTGAGCACACACCATTGTGGTGCCCCAGTGTTGAGGATCAGCGGAGTGGAGGTGATGTTTCCTACCTTCACCACCTGGGGAAGGCCCGTCAGGAAGTCAAGGACCCAGTTACACAGGGCGGGTTTCAGACCCAGGGCCTCAAGCTTAATGATGAGCTTGGAAGGTACTATGGTGTTGAATGCTGAGCTGTAGTCAATAACCAGCATTCTTACATAGGTATTCATCTTGTCCAGATGGGAAAGGGAAGTGTGCAGAGTGATAGCGATTGCATCATCTGTGGATATTTTGGGGAGGTAAGCAAATTTAAGTGAGTCTAGGGTGGCAGGTAAGGTAGAGGTGATATGATCCTTGACTAGTCTCTCAAAGCACTTCATGATGACAGAGGTGAGTGCTACGGGTGAGTCATTAAATTCAGGTATTTTTGCCTTACAGGAACACTGTGGTGGCCATCTTGAAGCATGTAGGGACAGCAGACTAGGATAGGGAGAGATTGAATATGTCTGTAAACACACCAGCCAGCTGGTCTGAGCATGCTCGGAGGACGCGGCTAGGGATGCCGTCTGGGCCGGCAGCCTAGCGAGGGTTAGCACGTTTAAATGTTTTACTCATGAGAGCCCACAGTCCTTGGTAGCGGGCCACGTCAGTGGCACTATGTTATCCTCACAGCGTGCAATGAATGTGTTTAGCCTGTCCGGAAGCAAGACGTCAGTCTCGGTGACGTGGCTGGTTTTCCTTTTGTAGTCCGTGATTGTCTGTAGTCCCTGCCACATACGTCTTGTATCTGAGCCGTTGCGTTGCAACTCAAATTTATCTCTACTGACGTTTAGCTTGTTTGATTGCCTTGCAGAGTGAATAACTACACTCTTTATATTCTGCCATATTCCCAGTCACCTTGCCATGGTTAAATGCGGTGGTTTGCGTGGTGTTGGAAGAGGCTGCTTGGGGAAGAGGATGCGTCACCTTGGAAAGATGTTTGTGTTACACTCACTTATAACACGGTATTTTATTGATAAATTAGTGTGTCATCTTCAATCTTGATACGGTCAGTACAGGGGCATCAAAGCTGGGACCAAGAGACTGAAAAACAGATTCTATCTCAAGGCCATCAGACTGTTAAATAGCCACCACGAGCTGGCCTCCACCCAGTACCATGCCCTGAACTTAGTCACTGTCACTAGCAGGCAACCAACCGGTTACTCAACCCTGCACCTTAGTGGCTCTTGCCCTACGTACATAGACATGGAATTATTGGTCACATTAATAATGTTTACAAACTGTTTTACTCAATTCATATGTATATACTGTATTCTAGTCAATACCATCCTTTTCAGCTATTGCTGTATATATACTATTCTATCCTACGTATTCTACAGATAACTATATTCTATCCACATACTGTCCATAATGTCTATACATCCCATCACATGTACAGTACCAGTCAAAAGTTTGGACACACCTACTCATTTGAGGGTTTTTCTTAATTTTGACTATTTTATACATTGTAGAATAATAGTGGACATCACAACTATGAAATAACACATATGGAATCATGTAGTAACCAAAAAAGTTTTCAACCAATCTAAATATATTTTATATTTGAGATTCTTCAAAGTAGCCACCCTTTGCCTTGATGACAGCTTTGCACACTCTTGGCATTCTCTCAACCAGCTTCATCTGGAATGCTTTTCCAACAGTCTTGAAGGAGTTCCCACATATGCTGAACACTTGTTGGCTGCTTTTCCTTCACACTGTGGTCCAATTCATCCCAAACCATCTCAATTTGGGTTGAGGTTGGGTGATTGTGGAGGCCAGGTTATCTGATGCATCACTCCATCACTCCCCTTCTTGGGGGCGTATTTGGTCATTGTTCTGTTGAAAAACAAATGATAGTCCCACTAAGCGCAAACCAGATGGGATGGGGTATCGCTGCAGAATGCTGTGGTAGCCATTCTGGTTAAGTGTGCCTTGAATTCTAAATAAATCACAGACCGTGTCACCAACAAAGCACCATCACACCTCCTCTTCCTTGCTGTTGTCCCTTTAAACATCCTAAGGTTAACATCCCCATAGTGTTGACATTTGTCTTGTGGGAACCACACATGCAGAGATCATCCGTTTACTTACTCTGCATCTCACGAAGACAACGCTGTTGGAACCAAACATCTCCAATTTGGACTCATCAGACCAAAGGACAAATGTCCACAGGTCTAATGTCCATTGCTCGCAAGTAAGTCCCTTCTTCTTATTTGTGTCCTTTAGTAGTGGTTTCTTTGCAGCAATTCAAACACGAAGGCCTGATTACACGCAGTCTCCTCTGAACAGATGATGTTGATGGGTCTGCATTTATTTGGGCTGCAATTTCTGATGCTGGTAACTCTAATAAATTTATCCTCTGCAGCAGAGGTAACTCTGGGTCTTCCTTTCTTGTGGTGGTCCTCATGAGAGCCAGTTTCATCATAGCGCTTTATAGTTTTTGAAACTGCACTTGAAGAAACTTTCAAAGTTCTTGAACTTTTCCGGATTTACTGACCTTCATGTATTAAAGTAGTGATGGACTTGTTGTTCTATTTGCTTATTTGAGCTGTTCTGGCCATAATATGGACTTGGTCTTTTACCAAATAGGGTTATCTTCTGTATACCAACCCTACCTTGTAACAACACTCTAACGTATTAAGAAGGAAAGACATTTCACTATTTAACTTTTAACAAGGCACACCTTTTAATTCAAATGCATTCCAGGTGACTACCTCATGAAGCTGGTTGAGTTAATGCTTAGAGTGTGCAAAGCTGTCATCTCGGCAAAAGGGTGGCTATTTTGAAGAATCTCAAATATAAAATACATTTGGGTTACTACATGATTCCATGTGTTATATCATAGTTTTGATGTCTTCACTATTATTCTACAATGTAGAAAATAGTAAAAAAAATTAAGAAAAACCATGGAATGATTAGGCGTGTCCAAACATTTGACTGGTACTGTATATATACTCCGGGCTCCGACATTGCTCATCCTAATATTTATAGATTCTTTTATTCCATTATTTTACTTTTAGATGTGTGTGTGTTGTGGTGAATTGTCAGATATTACTGCACTGTTGGAGCTAGGAACACAAGCATTTCACTACACCCGCAATAACATTTGCTGAATATGTGGACACCAAGCGTTTCGCTACACTCGCATTAACATCTGCTAACCATGTGTATGTGACAAATACATTTGATTTGATTTGAATATGTGGATGCGACCAATCAAATTTGATTTGAAGGTAAGCAAATGCATGTATTATTCTCATACATTTAGTCAATTCAATCATTATTTGTAACAATGAGATCTTTCATTGCTTTAAACTAATGGTTACTGTAGCTCGGTAAAAAGAGTGATTGAGGCCTTCAATTGAACCGAGGACAGAGAATATATGTGCCCTTGATTAAGACTTCTTGCATGCATGGCCTTGAGATGTAATTTAACAAGAAGTCATTTTGGAAATATAATATTAATTGCCATTATTAGGCATAACTCAGTTTGATGTTGCTTTTCTTCCACCCAAGCCTTATGCACCTGAGTCAGGAAGAAGAGACAACTAGTAGACAACTGTTTCATAATGTTGAAGTCCCCAGTCTAGATTGAATATCATAATTAGTTGATTAGTTTGAATCAGATGTGTTGAGGATTGGCTGGAGAAACATCTTGCATACAGTGGCTCTAGGTACAGTTGGCCTCCCATTTGAAGGTAGATTTAATAGGCCTAAATCCCAGTTCATGCTAGCTACATTGTTTGTTTATATAGCATTTATACAGCTTTGTAACATCTGTCCCCGCTTTTCCAACGCCAAACCTTCCCATTAGCCGCCGTCTACCTTTTGAGATGCTAAAAAAAGAACATGTTTTCAGTTTTTGTGTTTTCTGATTGTTTCAGTGCATGTGTTCAACAAGCTTTGGACGAAGGACTTCCACAGGGCCGCCATTTCCAAAGTTCACTCAAAAAGGCAATAGTTCTAAACTGGGTTTGATTTGGTTTTGTTGTTTTATTTTTTAAACGTTGTTCATTCTCTTTTAAAATGTCCATTGGTTAAAAGCTCATTGCTCAGTTATTACTTGGCTCATGTAAATTCTGTAGTTGCCCCTTTAAACATCCTAAGGTTAACATCCCTATAGTGTTCACATTTTTCTCCTGTAAATGTTGTAGAAAAGATTAAATAAGCTATTTATATTCGGTCTTGGCTCTTTTTGTCCATTAGCATGCTGATGATTTCAAGACTACTATTGTATTACTTACTTACTGACTTTATTGTCCCCATGGGGAAATTTTGTTGCAGTGTCATGCACACATTTAATGTGGCGTTTTAAATAGAACGCCACACCAAACGTCACACACGCTGCAGGTCGCAACAGAGCCGCGCCCCTGTTAGAGAGCATATTAACACCGTGCTTGTGGCACTTGGCATAATGTTTTCAGTGTGATAAAGACAAGAAAGCTGTATTGGATTTATTTTGATCTGTTAAGACATTGCAAACATGTTGTTTAGTATATTTTGTAAATGTAGTATGTTTTGTTTAGTTCTCTGTGAGATGCAAGTTAATTTAAAGTCACATGGGATTTGGTTTAAGTAGATAAGACATTTCAATGTTGTTAAACACAAAGTAACTTTAAACCTGATCTAATTTGCATGTTCATAATGGTGAATGTTCGCCACAAGTTTCCCACAATTGTTTGCCAGAAGTTGCCGCAAATTTTCCAAAACCGTTTGTCACAAAACTCATTTGCATGAGAAAATACAGTATAAGCCTACCGCAAATTTGCCAAAGATTTGCCACAACAGTTTGCCAGAAGCCTGTTTTTTTGGGTAAGGAAAGGCAAGTTGCCAAGCACCACAAGACACCTTGGCAACAACAACTGCCCAGTGGGTCTGAGGTGGTGCCCTGCTAGTTGGAACGTGTCTGAACCCAAGGTTGCCATGGTGTACTGTTGGCACTCAGTGTGGCCATTTCTGCTCCGTGAGGTGAATGGATACGGGGCCGTAGACATGTCTGGTGGTCGGTCTGGCCTGCTCTGTGAGAGACAGTTAGGCTCAACGACAGCAGGAAGAGAATAAGAGGGAGCAGAGGGAGAAGAGCAAAGGCACAAAGGACGTTCAGATGACTCATTCCATTCACCATATTTGACTCTCTCAGAACATAAAACAAAGAAACTTGGAAGAATATGCCATGGGAACTGTGAATTTTATAGAGGCTAGAGCCACTCGTCTAAAGAGTCTATCAACATGAAGATGACATCACCTTAAAAAAGATAAAAGGAAAACGTGTTCAGGATTTGCTGATTAGAGTTGGATAAGCTCTATAATGGTTGATAGACAGCAAAGACAAACGTTGCAGTCTATACAATAATGTTGTGAGAGAACTTTTAAAACCTTAATTTTCCTTTGTAAGAGCTAATTTTGTTTAGTTGCCAAATGGTGGAATGTGAATAAAATGGAACTTATTTGTTGGTAAGATGGCACCGTAATTGATGGTTCAACCATGATCAATCTTTGTTTTGTCTGTCACCGCATACACACGCGCCCATACACACCGGTCAAAGGTTTTAGGACATCTACTCATTCAAGGGTTTTTGTATATATATATATGTACAGTGGGGCAAAAAAGTATTTAGTCAGCCACCAATTGTGCAAGTTCTCCCACTTAAAAAGATGAGAGAGGCCTGTAATTTTCATCATAGGTACACTTCAACTTTGACAGACAAAATGACAAACAAAAATCCAGAAAATAACATTGTAGGATTTTTTATATATTTATTTGCAAATTATGGTGGAAAATAAGTATTTGGTCAATAACAAAAGTTTATCTCAATACTTTGTTATATACCCTTTGTTAGCAATGACAGAGGTCAAACGTTTTCTGTCTTCACAAGGTTTTCACACACTGTTGCTGGTATTTTGGCTCATTCCTCCATGCAGATCTCCTCTAGAGCAGTGATGTTTTGGGGCTGTTGCTGGGCAACACGGACTTTCAACTCCCTCTAAAGATTTTCTATGGGGTTGAGATCTGGAGACTGGCTAGGCCACTCCAGGACCTTGAAATGCTTCTTACGAAGCCACTCCTTCATTGCCCGGGCGGTGTGTTTGGGATCATTGTCATGCTGAAAGACCCAGCCACGTTTCATCTCCAATGCCCTTGCTGATGGAAGGAGGTTTTCACTCAAAATCTCACGATACATAGCCCCATTCATTCTTTCCTTTACACGAATCAGTCGTCCTGGTCCCTTTGCAGAAAAACAACCCCCAAAGCATGCTTCCACCCCCATGCTTCACAGTAGGTATGGTGTTCTTTGGATGCAACTCAGCATTCTTTGTCCTCCAAACACGATGAGTTGAGTTTTTACCAAAAAGTTATATTTTGGTTTCATCTGACCATATGACAATCTCCCAATCTTCTTCTAGATCATCAAAATACTCTCTAGCAAACTTCAGACGGGCCTGGACATGCACTGGCTTAAGCAGGGGGACACGTCTGGCACTGCAGGATTTGAGTCCCTGGCGGCGTAGTGTGTTACTGATGGTAGGCTTTGTTACTTTGGTCCCAGCTCTCTGCAGGTCATTCACTAGGTCCCACCGTGTGATTTCTGGGATTTTTGCTCACCGTTCTTGTGATCATTTTGACCCCACGGGGTGAGATCTTGCGTGGAGCCCCAGATCGAGGGAGATTATCAGTGGTCTTGTATGTCTTCCATTTCCTAATAATTGCTCCCACAGTTGATTTCTTCAAACCAAGCTGCTTACCTATTGCAGATTCAGTCTTCCCAGCCTGGTGCAGGTCTACAATTTTGTTTCTGGTGTCCTTTGACAGCTCTTTGGTCTTGGCCATAGTGGAGTTTGGAGTGTGACTGTTTGAGGTTGTGGACAGGTGTCTTTTATACTGATAACAAGTTCAAACAGGTGCCATTAATACAGGTAACGAGTGGAGGACAGAGGAGACTCTTAAAGAAGAAGTTACAGGTCTGTGAGAGACAGAAATGGTGATTGTTTGTAGGTGACCAAATACTTATTTTTTTAATTATTTCTATAATTTGCAAATAAATTCATAAAAAATCCTACAATCCTGTAAAAAAAAATTCTCCATTTTGTCTGTCATGGTTGAAGTGTACCTATGATGAAAATTACAGGCCTCTCTCATCTTTTTAAGTTGGAGAACCTCCACAATTGGTGGCTGACTAAATACCTTTTTGCCCCACTGTATATATATATTTTTCTGTGTATATATATGTATACAGATTTGCACACTCACACACACTTGGCATTTTCTCAACCAGCTTCATGAGGGCGGTGGAATGCGTTTCAATGTTTTTTTTAAACTTTTTTTTTAGTTAACCTTTATTTAACTAGGCAAGTCAGTTAAGAACATATTCTTATTTATACCAATTCATACCAATTCTATATTATGGCAAGAACAGCTCAAATAAGCAAAGAGAAATGACAGTCCATCATTTAAGACAATATGATGAAACTGGCTCTCATGAGGACCGTCATAGAAATGGAAGCCCCTGAGTTTCCTCTGCAGCAAAGGATAAGTTCATTAGAGTTATCAGTCTCAGAAATTGCAGCCCAAATAAATGCTTCAGAGTTCAAGTAACAGACACATCTCAACATCAACTGTTCAGAGAAGACTGCAAAGAAACCACTACTAAAGGACACCAATAAGAAGAAGAGACTTGCTTGGGCCAAGAAACAGGATGCAATGGACATTTGAGATTTTTGGTTCCAACCGCCGTATCTTTGTGTTACGCTGTGTGGGTAAACGGATGATCTCTCCATGTGTATTTCCCACCTTAAGCATGGAGGAGGTGGTGTTATGGTGTTGGGGTGCTTTGCTGGTAACGCTATCTGTGATTCATTTACAATTCAAGGCACACTTAACCAGCATGGCTACCACAGCATTCTGCAGTGATACTCCATCCCATCTGGTTTGGGCTTAGTGGAACTATCATTTGTTTTTCAACAGGACAATGACCCAATACACCGACAGGCTGTGTACAGGCTATTTGACCAATAAGGATATTGATGGAGGGCTGCATCAGATGACCTGGCCTCCACAATCCTCCAACCTCATCCAAACTGAGATGGTTTGGGATGAGTCGGACAGCTGAGTGAAGGAAAAGCAGCCAACAAGTGCTCAGCATATGTCGGAACTCCTTCAAGACTGTTGGAAAAGCATTCCAGGTGAAGCTGGTTGAGAGTATGCCAAGAGTGTGCAAAGCTGTCAACAAGGCAAAGGGTGGCTGTTTGAAGAATCTCCAATATAAAATATATTTAGATTTGTTTAACACTTTTTTGGTTACTACATGATTCCTTATGTGTTATTTCATAGTTCTGATATCTTCACTGTTATTCGACGATGTAGAAAATAGCAAAAATAAAGAAAAACCCTTGAATGATTAGGTGTTCTAAAACTTTTGACTGGTAGTGTGTATACCTGTATAGCCTCGTTATTGTTATTATATTGTTGCTCTTTTATTTAGTAAATATTTTTTTGTAAACTCTTATTTCTCTTGAAACAGCATTGTTTGTTAAGGGCTTGTAAGTAAGTATTTAGTTGTATTCGGCACGTGACAAATAAAATTTGACTTTGATTCGATACGTGCTATTTTCTAATTAAATACTAGAGAGATGTGTGCTTGTGAAGTGTCAGAATGATGAAGTGCTTACATTCTTCCCTTCCACTGGGGTAAATGAAGGTCCATGTGAGTGACGACCATCACAGCTTATGCAGCTTTTTAAGTGAGGCAGTAGTGCATTGCGGAGTGGCTAGTGGCTATGGATGTTAAGGAAGCGCTCGACAGATGAGCCTGCTACTGTGCTATGCTCTGTTGTCTTGTAAGACAGCTGGAATTGATTGTTTGGCTGTCTTTAAGTCCAGCTGCTCTAGCTGCTGTCACTGGAAGTTCCCTGGCTGCACTAGGGATGAGGGAGCGAAGCAGCCAAGGCCATAAGGTGGCATTTTCATGCACTGTAAGTCTTTGGCTGATGCAACTCCTCTGAGGCACTTTGTTGGAAAGAGACAAGCTTACTCGGGATGTAATGAATGATGCGACAATTGTCCGTCATAAGCTATGGCTTATTTTTTTTATTGCCCCAATACTTTTTTGTATCTGTTTCTGAGCCTTGAGGCTCCACAGTGTGAGTCTGCTATGTTCCTCTTATTGATATGTTATTGGATCACCCATGACACCCTCATTTCATTGTCACCTTTTCTTAGAGGTGGTTTATCTCTTGGAACCTCAATACAAGCGGACTCATGAAAATAAAAAAAGATTTTAGGCTATCATAGTGGAAGCAGCGAGGTGCTGATTGCTAGGTGCTGTATGTCACAATCAATTCAAAGTTTCTTAACCCCCAAGCAAAAAATGATTGAGTCAACATAGTGTCGTCCTCATAATTTTATCTTACCTAATCAACGTAATCACTTAGTAGCTTAGTTGGTTGAATTTGCAAAATGGCGTCAAAGTACACAGGTTTTGATCAAACAACGTTGAATTCACGTTTGTTTGCAACTCGGTCAACTATTAACCAAAACCAGTTGGACTTGACGTCTTTGTCCAGCAGTGTGAATCCACTATTTTCCCTACAACCATTAACATGTTTTGTCTTTTTCATTTGACTTGTGACAATAACAAACAATCATGTGTTTGCCCAAACGTGTTTAATTCAAGACTAGTCATTGTGTTGTGCCTCATTGCTTAGGAATACATTGGTGTTTTCAAAAGAATGTAGCAAAGTACTGGCAGGGGTCATCCAGCTTGGCCCAGGGCTAGCCTCCTTAGGGGTTACTTTAGTTTCAGGCCTGGCCTTGCCGAAATGCAGATGTTATTACCTGCGTTCTCCTACTCTGAAATGAATTGTCATCTTTCAATTGGTGTATGTGTTTCATTCAAGGAACTAAGAGTTTTTTTTAGTATAGCGATGTCGTGAGGTGCTGGAAAAACCTTGATAGTTGTGCTTGAATTGTTCTATTTATTTTATGTGACCTTTATTTAACTAGGCAAGCCAGTTAAGAACAAATTCCTATTTAGAATGACGGCCTACCCCGGCCAAACTCTAACCCAGTGACACTGGGCCAATTGTGCGCCGCCCTATGGGACTCCCAATCACTGCCAGTTGTGAAACAGTCTGGAATCCAACCAGGGTCTGTAGTGACACCTCTAGCACTGAGATGCAGTGCCTTAGACCACTGCGCCACTCGGGAGCCCAATTCTGTAAAAAGTGTAAGAACCTTGATGTGTGTTATTATGTGTGATATCCTGTGTTTGGAGAACAATGGATCAAACTTGGCAGGCAGAGGTAGAGGTGGGGGTAGAGGTGGAGGTAGAGGTAGAAGTGGAGGAAGACCAAGAACAAGGAGAGTAATCCCTGATGAAATTCGGGAGACTGTGTGGTCAACCATGGTTTGACCTTGAGAGAGGCTGGGCAGAGAGTGCAGCCCAATCTGAGCTGCTTCACCATAGCATCCGTCATTCGGACGTTCAAAAATGAGAATAGGTATGTACTGCAGACATTGATATCTACTACTTCTACGACTTGACAATAGTACAACATGAAAGCACAATAAATACTGTTGATTCAAATACATACTGAAACAAAGTAAATGTTTAATGTATTACTGTATGTATGAAATTGGGAGCTATACTACTTTCAAACATGTTTATCTTGTATACACTGAATTACTGTAGTTTACTGTACTGTATGCTATTTTGTTTTTGTAATACTGGAAGGCGACCACCACGTGGTGTTAGAACTCGTTTATTTACAGACTAACAGGAGGCTGCCATTGCACAAATGGTAGGTCAAAATAATGCCATAAGACTGCGGGAAATCCAACAACAGATGATTGAAAACCCTGCCATCTTCCATAACATCAGAGTGAGCTTATCAACCATAGCCCACATCCTTAAGAGACACCATCCCCAGATTAAGGAAATCTACAGAGTCCCATTTGAATGGAATTCCCAGAATGAAGGATAAACGGTACGAATATGTGCAACTAGGTCATTTACTAGTATTACACTCTTGAAACATTTGAGACTCACTGATGTTGCCAGTGACCTTTACTATACAGCAATTACAGTATTTACTGTAATTTCAGAGAATCATGGAGTTGGATGCAAGTCCCATCCCCAGTAACATATTCATAGATGATGCTGGATTCAATTTAGCGAAGATGAGGAGGAGAGGAAGGAACATCATTTGTCAACTTGCCATCATTGAGGTACCTGGCCCCACGGGAGAAATGTCACCATATGCGCATCTATGAACCACAATGGGGTCTTCCACCGCCATGCCACCCTTGGACTACACAACACTGCCCATCTCCTTAATTTCCTGAACACCTTACATGAATCTTTTTCAGCCAGAGCAGAGAGGGCCAGATGATCCCAAGCAGCAAATATATGTTCTAATTTCGGACGTGAGTTTCCATCGGGCTGCTCAGGTCCGCAACTGGTTCCATGACCATCCCAGGTTTACAATTCTATATCTCCCACCATATTCCCCATTTCTCAACCACATTGATGAGTTGTTTTCAGCATGGCGGTTAAAGGTGTATGATCACAAACCCCATGAACATATGGCCATTCTCCAGGCAAAAGAGGAGGCCTGTGGTGACATTCCAGCAGAGTCCTGTCGGGTGGATGTGTCATGCCAGAATATATTTCCCCCCCCCCTGTCTGGCCAAGGAGTATCGCCTGTGATGTTGATGGAAATCTGTGGCTGGACCAAAACAACAGACATTACTGATTTTGTCTTCGTAATAGTGTATTTGTTTCTTGATTTATGATTTAGATTTTACTGTATTTTGACAGTGTTTTTATGTATTCCGTACAATTGATCCAACGTACAGTAGTACAAATATTTCTTCCTTTGCATATGCTAAATATATATTTACTGTATGTTTGTATTTTTACTTTGTGTGCTTACACTATTCTGTTTGACATGTAGAGTCATGCTGAAATATAAAACGTACATCTTTGCATTTGTGTTACATTCTTGTTTGAGTACACACAAACAATAGAGTATAACAAAATATTTGTATTTACAATGAAATAGGTTCAGAAAGTAGTGTTTTGAATATGTCACAGTGTGATCTCGGGTTGTCACTAGGTTAGATTTGTGTGTGTCTCATTTGCATGGAGAGTAATTTTTAGCAGGGAGTACATGATTTTGATTGCTGTGTTTCATTTTGCAAGATGTCTGTGGGGTTTGGGGAAATCGGGTAACTGTTTTGAGTACCTGAGATGTAGTTTCAATAAACGTGTGTAACAATTGGGAAAAACTGTAATAATAACACAAATAATTTATTCATGAATTCCTTATTCACTGTAATGAATGACTGAATTTAATAATTTGTGTTTTTAATATACTAGTGACAGCCACTAAGGCAAGCTAGCAATGACTACCATTAGCATTCAGTGTGGTGAATAAGAATGCGCAAAAGTGAGCAAGTGCACGGCCATTTAATGACAATTATGGAAGCAATGTGGGTGGACATGGACGGAGACATATTGCTACTGAGTGGATGGATGTTTCTGGTCATTTCTGGGGATTTTCTGAATTGTTTCCGAACATATACACGTCTGCGTACAAAAGTGGTCCATTTGAGATTTATGGGACATGTGTCACGCCCTGGTCAAAGTATTTTGTGTTTATCTTTATGTATTTGGTCAGGCCAGGGTGTGGCATGGGGTTTTTGTAATTGTGGTGTGTTTGTCTTGGGGTTTTGGTGGTGGTATTGGGATTGTAGCTTAGTGGGTTGTCTAGCAAGGTCTATGGCTGTCTGGAGTGGTTCTCAATCAGAGGCAGGTGCTTATCGTTGTCTCTGATTGGGAACCATATTTAGGCAGCCATATTCTTTGAGTTTGTCGTGGGTGATTGTCCTTAGTGTCTTACTTGTACTCTCTGTTAGTTTGCACTAGATAGGCTGTTTTCGGTTTTCATTACGTTTATTGTTTTGTAGTGTTTAGTGTTTAGTCGTGTTTACGTTTTGTTTAATAAATATGGATCGCAATCGACACGCTGCAGTTTGGTCCGACTCTCCTTCATCACCACTAGAAAACCGTTACAGAATCACCCACCACCAACGGACCAAGCAGCGTGTTAACAGGCAGGAACCACAGGAGAGGCAACAGAGGCAGCAGCAGCAGGAGCAGCAGCAGCTGCAGTGGGAGAGGCTGCACCACCTGGAGAAATGGACATGGGAGGAAGAACTGGACGGTAAAGGACCCTGGGCTCAGCCTGGAGAATATCGCCGCCCCAAGGAAGAACTGGAGGCGGCGAAAGCTGAGAGGCGCAGATATGAGGAGGCAGCACGGCGTAGCGGATGGAAGCCTGAGAATCAGCCCCCAAAAATTTCTTGGGGGGCTCAGGGAGAGTGTGGCAGAGTCAGGAGTCAGACCTGAGCCAACTCTCCCTGTTTATCGTGAGGAGCCAAGGAGGAGACCAGAACCAGAGACTGTGAAGGAGTTAATGGGGAAATTGGAGGAGAGAGAAATGAGGGAGTTGCTGTGTTGGTGCTTTTGCATGGAATTCGCCCGACGGAACGTGTTGGGGATTTGATGGCACCTGGGTTAGCGCTCCATACTCGTCCTGAGGTGCGTGTTAGTCGGCTGGTGAAGTTGGTGCCAGCCTCACGCACCAGGCCTCCTGTGCACATCCCTAGCCTTGCACATCCTGTGCCAACACTGCTCTCAAGATCTCCAGTACGCCTTCACGGTCTAGCCCATCCTGTGCTACCTCCACACTCCAGTCCTCCGGTAGCAGCTCCCCGCTCCAGGCTTCCTGTGCGTGTCCTCGATCCAGTACCACCAGTTCCAGCACCATGCACCAGGCCTTCAGTGTGCCTTGCCTGTTCAGCGCAGCCAGCGCTTTTCTCCTCTCCTGCGCTGCTGGAGTCTCCCGCCTGTTTAGCGCAGCCAGAGCCTTTCTCCTCTACAGCGCTGCCGGATCCTCCCGCCTGTTCAGCGCAGCCAGAGCCTTCCTCCTCTACAGCGCTGCCGGAGCCTCCCGCCTGTTTAGCGCAGCCAGAGCCTTTCTCCTCTCCTACGCTGCCGGAGTCTCCCGCCTGTTCAGCGCAGCCAGAGCTGCCAGCCTGCATGGAGAAGCCAGAGCTGCCAGCCTGCATGGAGCAGCCAGAGCTGTCAGTCCGCATAGAGCAGCCAGAGCTGTCAGTCCGCATAGAGCAGCCAGAGATGTCAGTCTGCATGGAGCAGCCAGAGATGTCAGTCTGCATGGAGCAGCCAGAGATGTCAGTCTGCATGGAGCAGCCAGAGATGTCAGTCTGCATGGAGCAGCCAGAGATGTCAGTCTGCATGGAGCAGCCAGAGCTGCCAGTCTGCAAGGAGCAGCCAGAGCTGTCAGTCTGCATGGAGCAGCCAGAGCTGTCAGTCTGCATGGAGCAGCCAGAGCTGCCAGTCTGCATGAAGCAGCCAGTCTGCATGGAGCAGCCAGAGCTGTCAGTCTGCATGGAGCAGCCAGAGCTGCCAGTCTGCATGGAGCAGCCAGAGCTGCCAGTCTGCATGAAGCAGCCAGAGCTGTCAGTCTGCATGGAGCAGCCAGAGCTGCCAGTCTGCATGGAGCTGCCAGTCTGCAAGGAGCAGCCAGAGCTGTCAGTCTACATGAAGCAGCCCGAGCTGCCAGTCTGCATGAAGCAGCCAGTCTACATGGAGCAGCCAGAGCTGCCAGTCTGCATGAAGCAGCCAGAGCTGTCAGTCTGCATGGAACAGTCAGAGCTGTCAGTCTGCATGGAGCAGCCAGAGCTGTCAGTCTACATGAAGCAGCCCGAGCTGCCAGTCTGCATGAAGCAGTCAGTCTACATGGAGCAGCCAGAGCTGTCAGTCCGCATGGAGCAGCCAGAGCTGTCAGTCTACATGAAGCAGCCCGAGCTGCCAGTCTGCATGAAGCAGCCAGTCTACATGGAGCAGCCAGAGATGTCAGTCTGCATGAAGCAGCCAGAGCTGTCAGTCTGCATGGAGCAGCCAGTCTGCATGGAGCAGCCAGTCTGCATGGAGCTGCCAGTCTGCATGGAGCTGCCAGTCTGCATGGAGCTGCCAGTCTGCAAGGAGCTGTCAGTCTGCACGGAGCTGTCAGTCTGCACGGAGCTGCCAGTCTGTAAGGAGCTGCCAGTCTGCAAGGAGCTGCCAGTCAGCACGGAGCCGCCAGAGCGGTCAGTCTGTAAGAAGCCGCCAGAGCTGTCAGCCTATATGGAGCAGCTAGTGCCGCCAGTCTGCCCAGCGCCGCCAGTGCCCCCAGTCTGCCCAGCGTCGCCAGTCTGCCCAGCGCCGTCAGTCTGCCCAGCATCGCCAGTCTGCCCAGCGTCGCCAGTCTGCCCAGCGTCGCCAGTCTGCCCAGCGCCGTCAGTCTGCCCAGCATCGCCAGTCTGCCCAGCATCGCCAGTCTGCCCAGCGTCGTCAGTCTGCCCAGCGTCGTCAGTCTGCCCAGCGTCGTCAGTGTCTGCCCAGCACCGCCAGTATGCCCAGCGCCGCCAGTCTGCCCAGCGCCGCCAGTCTGCCCAGCATCGCCAGTCTGCCCAGCGCCGCCAGTCTGCCCAGCGCCGCCAGTCTGCCCAGCGCCGCCAGATCTGCCAGTCAACCAGACTCTTCCAGATCTGCCAGTCAACCAGACTCTTCCAGATCTGCCAGTCAACCAGACTCTTCCAGATCTGCCAGTCAACCAGACTCTTCCAGATCTGCCAGTCAGCCAGGATCTGCCAGTCAGCCAGGATCTGCCAGTCAGCCAGGATCTGCTGAAACCACCAGCCAGCCAGGAGCTGGTAGATCTATCTACCTGCCTGAGCTTCCTCTCACTCCTGAGCTTCCTCTCACTCCTGAGCTTCCTCTCACTCCTGAGCTTCCTCTCACTCCTGAGCTTCCTCTCACTCCTGAGCTTCCTCTCACTCCTGAGCTTTCTCTCACTCCTGAGCTTTCTCTCACTCCTGAGCTTTCTCTCACTCCTGAGCTTTCTCTCACTCCCGAGCTTCCCCTCAGTCCCGAGCTGCCTCGGTCCCGAGCTGTCCTTCAGTCCCGATCTGCTCCTCAGTCCAGTGGGGTTCTGGGTGGGGACTACTAGGCCATGGTCGGCGGCGAGGGTGGACTATCCAGGGACGAAGGGAGAGGGGACTAAGACATTAAAGGAGTGGGGTCCACGTCCCCGCGCCGGAGCCGCCACCATGGACAGACGCCCACCCGGACCCTCCCTATTGTTTTGAGGTGCGTTCGGGAGTCCGCACCTTAGGGGGGTTCTGTCACGCCCTGGTCAAAGTATTTTGTGTTTATCTTTATGTATTTGGTCAGGCCAGGGTGTGGCATGGGGTTTTGTAATTGTGGTGTGTTTGTCTTGGGGTTTTGGTGGTGGTATTGGGATTGTAGCTTAGTGGGTTGTCTAGCAAGGTCTATGGCTGTCTGGAGTGGTTCTCAATCAGAGGCAGGTGCTTATCGTTGTCTCTGATTGGGAACCATATTTAGGCAGCCATATTCTTTGAGTTTGTCGTGGGTGATTGTCCTTAGTGTCTTACTTGTACTCTCTGTTAGTTTGCACTAGATAGGCTGTTTTCGGTTTTCATTACGTTTATTGTTTTGTAGTGTTTAGTGTTTAGTCGTGTTTACGTTTTGTTTAATAAATATGGATCGCAATCGACACGCTGCAGTTTGGTCCGACTCTCCTTCATCACCACTAGAAAACCGTTACAACATGTTGCAGGGCCGAACACACACATTTCCAGAAATTGTGAATTTTCGGACTGGAGTGTTTGACTCGTAAATGTGCCTTTTCATGCAGTGAAAGGGAAAGGGGGTAGGGAGTCAACGACCAACTCGACACAACATACCATTCGGGAAGTAGAGTCGTGGAATTAAACTTTATTTGAAAGGAAATGAGAGGCGAGAGAGAGAGGGAGAGAAAGAAAGAGAAAAAAAATCTAATTCAATACACTTCATATTCAAGATGACCTCAACACTCACCTCTGCTTTTCACATGGGAGCCATTGAGAAGAGCTGGCAGAATAAAAGACCTTGCAAGGGTTGGAACGGTTTGGGGAACATAACCAAAAACCGTAAAAGAACAAAATGATTTGAGGAACAAAACCCAAACCGGAAATGTTCCCGGAACAGAACCGTTATTTTAAAAGCATGGGAACCGGTTAATAACGTTCTTTCACATTTCGTGCATTTTTTTCCAGGCCCATAACCATAAAAACTGCAACAAAGCACCTACGCAAACCCCTTACTCCATAACTCAGAATCTTATTCCAGCGTCTGTCTGCCAGCTGAAAAACTTTTCCAATGGGTGTGCGTGTGTGTAGGCTACCTGCTCCTCCCCTCTGAAACATAGGTTACTGTAGCCTACTGACAACGTTACAAGCATAAATCAGAAATTAGGGAGAGATTAACTTTTTTAATGCTAGTTAACGATACTTATGATAGTTATCAGGTTTCACATTAGATTTCTTAACGACAAAAAACACAAGACATGTTTTTAATGGTAGTGCTGCTCTGCACACACACGTTTGTTAGCTAGTTAGCTAACATTTACTCTGGTCCAATGTTAAGCCAACTCGGAAGTTCAAAGACATTCAAAGTTTATCCGTAGAAGACGCTCCTCCGTAGGTGTAATTCAGATAGTGCATGTCATCACGTGATGCCCAGCGCTTCAAGGCAAGCTTCCTCCTTCCTCTCTCTCCCTCACCTCACCTGCAAAATGTCAGTTGCACCTCCCACCCTACACTGTTACTGGCAGCACAATGTGTGTGTTTGTCTTTCATTATGACTAAACCATGCTGCTATGGCAAAATACAATTTGATCTTAACAACTTTCCTATACAGATTAATTCGCTTACCCACTCCACAGCAAGCTGCTCTATCCACACTGATTGGGGAAGTAATTGAATGTGGAGATAAATGTAAAAAAATATATATATATATATATATATATATATATATTATATATAATTATTTCAGAGGTTTAAAAAAGAACAAAAAGGAACGATATAAACTGGTACTTTTTTTTGGTTCGAACCGGTTCAGAGCTTTATCAAGTGGCTACCCAGACTTTTGCATTGCCCCCCCCTCCCCACGCTGCTGCTACTCTGTTATTATCTATGCATAGCCACTTTAATAACTCTACCTACATGTACATAATTACCTCAATACTGGTGCCCCATCACATTGACACTCTACTGGTACCCCCTGTATACAGCCTCACTATAGTTATTTGCTGATGCTCTTTAATTATTTGTTATTGGTTAAGGGCTTGGAAGTAAGCATTTCATTGTAAGGTCTACACATGTTGTATTTGGCACATTTGACAAATACATTTTGATTTCTTGGTCGGAACAAAATTATGGTTCTGTTCAGAACAAAACGAGTGGAAAATAATTTTGGTTCAAATCCTTGGTTTTATTTTGAGCCTTTACCTCCGCTGTATTACTGTTCCTGGACTGTCGTAATGACTTACAGTTAAAACGCAATTACAGAGCCAGGCTGAAGGGGGGAATCGATGCCGCAAGGACTGACGACTCCTCCCATAAACACAAAGGTATTATTAATATTTTTTTCTTCTTGTTTGTCCACTAGTTTGGGAAGGTTCTATTGAACTGAGGGTTTCTCGCTTTGGCTGAGTAGTCTTAATAAAGACAACTTTCTTTCTCAGATCTACTGTGTCTTTCTTTCCCACGAATGATTCCATCATTGTGTCCATCATGATGGTTCCCTAACGGTTTGATCGGTTTCCATCTTGGCCTAGAACAGAGGATAACAGAGTATAACCGTCTCCCAATAAACCATTTTGGTAATACGGCTGGATCAGTATCTTTCACGAGGGTTTGGGACCTGGAGACTTACCTGGCACAGTTCACTTTGCATTACTACAATTTACAGTTTGAGGGGTTAGTAAAATTGATTAAAGAAATAGCTATGTCATTTTTATGAAGTTGTAAAAATCAATGAGGCAGTTACTCCTCGGTCGTGCAAAATGGCAAGGAAAATAATCCACTAGTGTATTCAAGGCTGTCTTGCCCTGGTGAGTTTTCTTTAAGGGAATTTTAGATTTCCATTACTCTTGTTTCTGCCAAATAACGAACCCATTTACTCACCCACGGGAGCAGGTTGTTTGATGTGCTTTTTCTTTTATTTGTTGATTTCACATCGTTCATTTGAGAAATATTAAACATTCTCTCTATGAAACACTATCCCCATTACATTCACACAAGCGTCATATCCAAGAAGACCCAAGGCTGTAATTGCTGCTAAAGGTGCTTCAACAAAGTACTGAGTAAAGGGTCTGAATACTTATGTAAATCTGATATTTCATTTTTTTATGATAAATTTGCAAATATTTCTGCAAACCTGTTTTTGCTTTGCCATTATGGGGTGTTGTGTAGATTGATGAGAAAAAAACAAGGGGTCTAAAGGGGTCTGAATACTTTCCGAATGCACTGAAAAGAAGGTATTTCTGTTTTTTCATTTGTCATTCATTTGCAAACATTTCTAAAAACCTGTTTTTGCTTTGTCATTATGGGGTATTGTGTGTAGGTTGATGATAATTTTTTATTTGATTTATTTAATCAATTTTAGAATAAAGCTGTAACATAACAAAATGTGGAAAATGGGAAGGGGTCTGAATACTTTCCGAATGCACTACATCTTTTGACGACACTAACTTTGCTCATTACTTTCCTGTGTAAACTTTTCAGGTTTCGCCCATTTAACCAGATGACGTTACTTTAACATTGTGCCAAAACTGTAATACAATTAGGCCAATATCGCCAAGTATAGCCCAGTACTGCAGACTTTTTAAGGTAAAACCTAGGGGATAATATTACTTGCCGTCTAAAACTTGGGTTTCCTTGTTATTCAACCTTTCTTGGGCTCTATTCATATCGTATTCTGGCAAGATTTGTATTCATATGAATGACAGTATTTATAGTACATTCTCAGTACTTTGACAATAAAAAGTCCTTGTTCCATGTGTCCTACCATCCTGTACTTTGTGTTGTCATGGCAACCACTGCCTGTCACATTCCATGCGAGTGGCACCTGTGACCTTAGTTACAGGGAAGCAGAGCACCCAAAGCTCTGAGAGTTGATAGACAAAATACGTCTCTGGAATTCAATAAAACCAGGCACGTCTCTTTTTTAAAGTCTTGACTAAAGGAGATTATTTTGATCTGTGTGCAATCTCCCCGGCTATTCCGATTGAGGTCAGAGCAGTTGCTGTCACCAACATGCTGTCAGAATGCTTATTTTCAAACAGCTGGACCAGGGCACTTGAGTATATATACATATTATTTAATATGGTGACATATTGCATGGAATTCTAACGGAATGTAGGGGTTAAGAAGCCACAGTGGCCCTAGGCTATCGCATGGGCTACGGTCACTGATGGGACTGATTTATCCCTCTAATATGGACATATATCCATTGGTCAAGACAGCAACCATGCAGTCAGCCAAGTGCAAAAGTTCTGGCCCCTGCTCGCTGTGAATTCTAGATCAGCTCGGTAATAAGATTTGGTACACTGTGATATTTCAATCAAGTAATGCCCCCAGAGCTCGATGTGAACATGTCATGAATATGAACTGCTACTTATGACGCTTCAGAGTTCTGCTTTGAATTTAAAAGCACTATACCCACAGAGGCAGTCTTTCCTCAGAGCAGGTTTAGTAACTGTGTGATTCAACAGACAAGAAGAACGTGTGTAGCCAGATTGATGAATTTAATTGAATTCATCCCCTGTGTTGTGGAGTGTGTGAGTCAGGGGAACTTGGCCGCAGTCAGAGGAACTCTCCGTTTTACCTGCCAGTGTAGCAGGGCCTCAGTGCCTGGCTGTGAGTACAGCACATTGGCCATTTCACAGATCCTTAAGCATGATTTGTATTCAATTCGGCTTCATATCCTGGGTTTCCTCTAAGATCTGTGTCGGGAAAGAAAAGTCATATTCTTGCTTCAAAGCATCCGACAACTGACATTAAGACAAAATTATTTATGGGGGAGGAAAAGATGGTAGCCGGGCAAACATTGTCTTCAGATAGCAGAGTGCTCTCACGGAGGTAAGTCACCAGATCAGATGTCATGGCCTACAGTCTTTCATCCTCAGGCAGGGAGGGCTGAGAGAGGGAGAGAAAAAAAGGGATGCTGTTTTCCTTCTCATGTCAAATACCAGTGTGGGTATTGTCAGAATGCTAGTCTAGAATACTGAAAAAAGACAGATATTAATGTAATGTAAAGTTCAAATCAAATCAAATTTATTTATATAGCCCTTCGTACATCAGCTGATATCTCAAAGTGCTGTACAGAAACCCAGCCTAAAACCCCAAACAGCAAGCAATGCAGGTGTAGAAGCACAGTGGCTAGGAAAAACTCCCTAGAAAGGCCAAAACCTAGGAAGAAACCTAGAGAGGAACCAGGCTATGTGGGGTGGCCAGTCCTCTTCTGGCTGTGCCGGGTGGAGATTATAACAGAACATGGCCAAGATGTTCAAATGTTCATAAATGACCAGCATGGTCGTATAATAATAAGGCAGAACAGTTGAAACTGGAGCAGCAGCACGGTCAGGTGGACTGGGGACAGCAAGGAGTCATCATGTCAGGCAGTCCCGGGGCATGGTCCCAGGGCCCAGGTCAGTTGAAACTGGAGCAGCAGCATGGTCAGGTGCTCCAGGTCATCATGTCAGGTAGTCCTGTTCACCATGTTCAGATCATGTACCAGTCCTGTCTGGATAACAGAACAAACTAGTCAATTACAGATCAACTAAACCACATAAGTTATACTGGCAGGATAGTGTGAATGTGCACATGAATCTACAGCTTCCTTGCCTGCCTGGCTGGTAGGTATGCTGCTGTTATTGTTGTGCTACTGATCGCTGGGGTCAGCCACACTGCTGGCTAGTGTCATTAAGAGGCTGTTGACCTTTGTGCGTTCCCCTGCCAGACTGCCACTCTGATCATTAAAAACTTCTTAGGGATAGGTGTCCCGTCAACGGGACAGTTGTAAATCATGCAGCGCCGTGTGGCACGATTGCAGATTTTAGGGAAACAACAAATGTCGGTACATATACAGTGTATCACAAAAGTGAGTACACCCCTCAAATTTTTGTAAATATTTGAATATATCTTTTCACGTGACAACACTGAAGAAATGACACTTTGCTACAATGTAAAGTAGTGAGTGTACAGCTTGTATAACAGTGTAAATTTGCTGTCCCCTCAAAATAACTCAACACACAGCCATTAATGTCTAAACCACTGGCAACAAAAGTGAGTACGCCCCTAAGTGAAAATGTCCAAATTGGGTCCAATTGGGCCCAAAGTCTCAGGTGTGAATGGGGAGCAGGTGTGTTAAATTTGGTGTCATTGCTCTCACACTCCCTCATTCTGACTGGTCACTGGTAGTTCAACATGGCACCTCATGGCAAATAACTCTGACGATCTGAAAAAAAGAATTGTTGCTCTACATAAAGATGGCCTGGGCTATAAGAAGATAGCCAAGACCCTGAAACTGAGCTGCAGCACGGTGGCCAAGACCATACAGCGGTTTAACTGTACAGGTTCCACTCAGAACAGGCCTCGCCATGGTCGACCAAAGAAGTTGAGTGCACATGCTCAGCATCATATCCAGAGGTTGTCTTTGGGAAATAGATGTATGAGTGCTGCCAGCATTGCTGCAGAGGTTGAAGGGTTTGAAGGGGTGGGGGGGGTCAGCCTGTCAGTGCTCATACATTCCACAAACCTCAAAGTGTTTCCTTTCAAATGGTACAAAGAATATGTATATCCTTGCTTCAGGGCCTGAGCTACAGGCAGTTAGATTTGGGTATGTCATTTCAGGTGAAAATAGAAAAAAGGGGGCTAATACATTTTTTAACTACTGCTGCCTGCTGCATTGGGCAGCGCACAGCCTCTAACAGAGAGAAAAGGAGTAAAATAGGTAGTGGTATATATGCTACAACCTGAATGATATCAATCGGGCCTTTCAACATACACCTTCTCAGAAAATGTCTCACTGTTTCCCCGAGGGGCAGAGAGATGCTCAAATCAAGTCACATTGGATTTGTCACAAACACATGGTTAGTGCGAGGGTAGCGAAATGCTTGTGCTTTAGTTCCGACCGTGCAGTAATATCTAACAAGTAATCTAACCTAACAATTTCACAACAACTACCTTATACACACACAAGTGTAAAGGAATAAATAAGAATATGTACATAAAAATATATGAATGAGTGATGGCTGAACGGCATAGGCAAGATGCAGTAGATGGTATAGAGTACAGTATATACATATGAGATCAGTAATGTAGGGTATGCTTACATTATATAAAGTGGTTTAAAGTGGCTAGTGATACATTTATTACATAAATTTTTCCATTATTAAAGTGGCTAAAGTTGAGTCCGTATGTTGGCAGCAGCTACTCAATGTTAGTGAAGGCTGTTTAACAGTCTGATGGCCTTGAGATAGAAGCTGTTTTTCAGTCTCTCGGTCCCCGCTTTGATGCACCTGTACTGACCTCGCTTTCTGGATGATAGCGGGGTGAACAGGCAGTGGCTCGGGTGGTTGTTGTCCTTGATGATCTTTTTGGCCTTCCTGTGACATCAGGTGGTGTAGGTGTCCTGGAGAGCAGGAAGTTTGCCCCCGGTGATGCGTTGTGCAGACCTCACTAGCCTCTTTAGAGCCTTACTGTTATGGGCGGTGATACAAGCGGTGTTACCAAGCGGTGATACAGCCCGACAGGATGCTCTCGATTGTGCATCTGTAAAAGTTTGTGAGTGTTTTTGTGACAAGCCAAATTTCTTCAGCCTCCTGAGGTTGAAGAGGCGCTGCTGCGCCTTCTTCACCATGCTGTCTGTGTGGGTGGACCATTTCAGTTTGTCAGTGATGTGTACGCGGAGGACCTTAACACTTTCCACCCTCTCCACTACTGCCCCGTCGAAGTCCACGATCATCTCTTTGTTTTGTTGACATTGAGTGTGAGGTTATTTTCCTGACACCACACTCCGAGGGCCCTCACCTCCTCCCTGTTGGCCGTCTCGTCGTTGTTGGTAATCAAGCCTACCACTGTAGTGTCGTCTGCAAACTTGATGATTGAGTTGGAGGCGTGCATGGCCACGCAGTCGTGGGTGAACAGGGAGTACAGGAGAGGGCTGAGAACGCACCCTTGTGGGGCCCCAGTATTGAGGATCAGCGGGGTGGAGATGTTGTTACCTAACCTCACCACCTGGGGGCGGCACGTCAGGAAGTCCAGGACCCAGTGGCACAGGGCGGGGTCGAGACCCAGGGTCTCGAGCTTAATGACGAGTTTAGAGGGTACTATGGTGTTAAATGCTGAGCTGTAGTCGATGAACAGCATTCTTACATAGGATCGCATGTGTTGTTGTGTTTTACATTTGCACAACAGTATCATGCAGATACACATTCAGGAAATCCTATTCAAGAGCACTGCACTGTTTAGATGTTGCTGCACTCAAAAGCTGTGCTGTGCTTTGAATGCTTTGAATGCATTGCTTTGAATGCATATTCATTTCATGACATGCTTATGCAGTCATTCCAAATTATAGGCGCAGAATGAGGTGAGGATCTTTTGAATACAGTCTTATTATAGTGGTATTTTAAATATTCAGGCTGATTTGCCAAGATTAGGAGGAGCAATTACTGCAATGATAAATCTTGGGTTATAATAGAAAGAATTGCTCCCGCCAAATGTAAACGAAGCACTCAAGTACCCATGCAGGCAGTGGTCATATGACGCAATTTACAGTAGAGTGTACTGTAAACAGCATTATAGAAGCTTTATAAATTAAACTAAAGCGGGAAGAACCAGTGACTCACGCGATACGGAAGTGGTCAGATGACGCGGATGCTACACTACAGGACTGTTTTGCTGCACAGACTGGAATGTGTTCCGGGATTCATCCAATGACATTGAGGAGTACTCCACCTCAGTCAAAATCAAATCAAATCAAATTTCATTTGTCACATACACATGGTTAGCAGATGTTAATGCGAGTGTAGCGAAATGCTTGTGCTTCTAGTTCCGACAATGCAGTAATAACCAACGAGTAATCTAACCTAACAATTCTACAACTACTACCTTATACACACAAGTGTAAAGGAATAAAGAATATGTACATAAAGATGAGTGATGGTACAGAACGGCATAGGCAAGATGCAGAAGATGGTATAGAGTACAGTATATACATATGAGATGAGTAATGTAGGGTATGTAAACAAAGTGGCATAGTTTAAAGTGGCTAGTGATACATGTATTACATAAAGATGCAGTAGATGATAGAGTACTACTGTCTTATACACACAAGTGTAAAGGAATAAAGAATATGTACATAAAGATGAGTGATGGTACAGAACGGCATAGGCAAGATGCAGTAGATGGTATAGAGTACAGTATATACATATGAGATGAGTAATGTAGGGTATATAAACATAAAGTGGCATAGTTTAACTTGTTATGGCTGCAATCCCATTAACGGGGTGGCAGGGTAGCCTAGTGGTTAGAGCGTTGTACTACTAACCGCAAGGTTGCAAGTTCAAACCCCGAGCTGACAAAGTACAAATCTGTCGTTCTGCCCCTGAACAGGCAGTTAACCCACTGTTCCTAGGCCATCATTGAAAATAAGAATTTGTTCTTAACTGACTTGCCTGGTTAAATAAAGGTAAAATAAAAACGGGATAATTGTCATCAACAACTGCTGAATAGCATAGCGCTTCATTCAATAAACATTACTAAAAATATTTATATTCATGAAATCACAAGTGCAATATAGGAAAACACAGTTTAGGCTTTTGTTAATCCACCTGTCATGTCAGATTTTGAAATGATGCTTTACAGCGAAAGCAATCCAATTGTTTGTGTAAGTTTATTGATCGCTCGACAAAACATTAAGTACACTTAGCATCAAGTAGCTCGGTCACGAAAATCAGAAAAGCAATTAAATGAATCGTTTACCTTTGATCTTCGGATGTTTTCACTCACCAGACTCCCAGTTACACAACAAATGTTCCTTTTGTTCCATAACATTCTTTTTATATCCAAAATACCTCCGTTTGTTTGGCGCATTATGTTCAGAAATCCACAGGAAAGAGCGGTCACGACAACGCAGACAAATTCCAAATAGTTTCCATAATGTCCACAGAAACATGTCAAACGTTTTTTATAATCAATCCTCAGGTTGTTTTTAAAATATATAATCGATAATATATCAACCGCAAATGTCTTTCACAGTAGGAGAGGGAAAAGCAATAGCTGTCCAAACTCTGTTGCGCGAGCAAAACTCATGCGACCACTTGACGCGATGTTATCTTTCTGGCTCCTTATTCAAAATAAAAGCCTGAAACGATGTCTGAAGACTGTTGACACCTTGAGGAAGCGATAGGAAAAGGAATCTGGTTGATATCCCTTTAAATGGGGCAAAGGGAGGCTATGGAACATGGAGTTTTTAAAATAGAAGCCACTTCCTGGTTTGATTTTCCTCAGGGTTTCGCCTGCAATATCAGTTCTGTTAAACTCACAGACAATATTTTGACAGTTTTGGAAACTTTAGAGTGTTTTCTATCCAATACTACTAATAATATGCATATATTAGCAACTGAGACTGGCCGTTTACAATGGGCACCTTTTCATCCAAGCTACTCAATACTGCCCCTGCAGCCATAAGAAGTTAAAGTGGCAAGTGATACATGTATTACATAAAGATGGCAAGATGCAGTAGATGATATAGAGTACAGTATATACATATGAGATGAGAAATGTAGGGTATGTAAACATATTAAGTGGTATTGTTTAAAGTGGCTTGTGATACATTTTTACATCAATTTCCATCAATTCCCATTATTAAAGTGGCTAGAGTTGAGTCAGTATGTTGGCAGCAGCCACTCAATGTTAGTGGTGGCTGTTTAACAGTCTGATGGCCTTGAGATAGAAGCTGTTTTTCAGTCTCTCGGTCCCTGCTTTGATGCACCTGTACTGACCTCGCCTTCTGGATAATAGCGGGGTGAACAGGCAGCGGCTCGGGTGGTTGTTGTCCTTGATGATCTTTATGGCCTTCCTGTGACATTGGGTGGTGTAGGTGTCCTGGAGGGCAGGTAGTTTGCCCCCGGTGATGCGTTGTGCAGTCATCGGCTTCATCAATAAGTGCATCGTCGACGTCGTCCCCACAATGACTGCGTGCATATCCCAACCAGAAACCATGGATTACAGGCAACATCCGCATCGAGCTAAAGGCTAGAGCTGCCGCTTTCAAGGAGCGGGAGACTAATCTGGACGCTTATAATCAATCCCACTATGCCCTCAGACGAACCATCAAACAAGCAAAGTGTCAATACAGGATTAAGATTGAATTCTACTACACCGGCTCTGACGCTTGCCGGATGTGGCAGGGATTTAAAACTATTACGTATTACAAAGGGAAACCCAGATGTGAGCTGCCCAGTAACACGAGCCTACCAGATGAGCTAAACGCCTTTTATGCTCGCTTCGAGGCAAGCAACACTGAAGCATGAACGAGAGCACCAGCTGCTCTGGATGACTGTGTGATAACGCTCTCGGTAGCCGATGTGAACAAAACCTTTAAACAGATCAACATTCATAAAGCCGCTGGGCCAGACGGATTACCAGGCCGTGTACTCAAAGCATGCGCATTCACTGACATTTTCAACCTCTCCCTGACGGAGTCTGTAATACCTACATGTTTCAAGCAGACCGCCATAGTCCCTGTGCCCAATGAAGCGAAGGTAACCTGCCTAAATGTTTACCGCCCTAGGGCCATGAAGTACTTTGAAAGGCTGGTCATGGCTCTCATCAACAGCATCTTCCCGGACACCCTAGATCCACTCCAATTCGCATACCGCCCCAACAGATCCACAGATGATGCAATCGCACAAAAGGAACACCTATGTGAGAATGCTGTTCATTGACTACAGCTCAGCGTACAACACCATAGTGCCCATGAAGCTCATCACTAATCTAAGGACTCTGGGACTAAACACCTCCCTCCCCAACTGGATCCTGGGCTTCCTGACGGGCCGCCCACAGGTGGTAAGAGGAGGTAACAACACGTCTGCCACACTGATCCATAACACTGGGGCTCCTCAGCGGTGTGTACTCAGTACCCTCTTGTATCCTACTCCAACACTATCATTAAGTTTGCTGACGACAACAGTGGTAGGCCTGATCACCGACAACGATGAGACGGCCTATAGGGAGGTGGTCAGAGAACTGGCTGGGTGATGCCAGGACAACAACCTCTCCCTCAATGTGAGCAAGACAAAGAAGCTGATAGTGGACTACAGGAAAAGGCAGGCTGAACAGGCCCCCATTAACGTCGACGTTAACGGGGCTGTAGTGGAGCGGGACGAGAGTTTCAAGTTCCTTGGTGTCCACATCACCAACGAACTGTCATGCTCCAAACATACCAAGACAGTCATGAAGAGGGCACGACAAAACCTTTTCTCCCTCAGCAGACGGAAAATATTTGGCATGGGTCCCCAGATCCTCAAAATATTCTACAGCTGCACCATTGAGAGCATTCTGACTGGGTTGCATCACCGCCTGGTATGGCAACTGCTCGGCATCTGACCATAAGGCGCTACAGAGGGTAGTGCGAACGGCCCAGTATATCACTGGCGCCAAGATTCCTGACATCCAGGACCTATACAATAGGCAGTGTCAGAGGAAAGCCCATAAAATTGTCAGAGACTCCAGTCACCCAAGTTATAGACTGTTCTCTCTGCTACCGCACTGCAAGCAGTACCGGAGTGCCAAGTCTAGAACCAAAAGGCTTCTCAACAGCTTTTACCCCCAAGCCATAAGACTGCTGAACAATTAATAAAATCGCCACTGGACAATTTACATTGACCCCTCCCTTTAGTACACTGCTGCTACTCGCTATTTATTATCTATGCATAGCCACTTCATGTACAAATTACCTCAACTAACCTGTACCCCCGCACACTGACTCGGTACCGGTACCCCCTGTATGTCGCCTCATTATTGTTATTCTTATTGTGTAACTTTTTATTATAACTTTTTATTTTAGTCTACTTGGTATATATTTTCTTAACTCTTCTTGAACTGCACTGTTGGTTAAGAGCTTGTAAGTAAACATTTCACGGTAAAGTCTACACTCGTTGTATTCGCGCATGTGGAAAAAAAGTTTGATTTGATTTTGATATATGGTAAAAGGGCTCTGGTCAAAAGTAGTGAAATACGTAGGGAATAGGGCACCATTTGGGACATGACCATGGTTTCCAAAGCTTAAGAGCAATACATGTAGGCTATCCAAAAGGTATAGTAGCTAAGAAAGGCAGAGCTACCCTCTGACAGCGGGCTGCCCGAATCACTTATTGAGTGAGGCAGTCAAAATCACTCAGGTCGACATGAGCGGTGGGCCCCGAACAGTTGTTCTGCCAGTGAGCCCCTTTAACTACTGTAATAAATGTTTTGGGGCAGCAGGGGCAATTGAACTTAAAAGATTAAAGCAAATATTAAATTAGGAAATGCGCCGGTGGAATATGATTTAATGGCGAGGCAGCCAGGAGCCGAGAAGACTTGGATGGATGTGGGAGAGAGGGAGGGAGAGGGACAGAGTGGAGGAAAGAGGTCACCGCTACCACTGAGCACATCCATTTCACAGTGTTTTCCCTTCTCTCCCTCCGGACAGCAGCCTGCCTCCTCCTCGCTTCACATCCACCCACCATAGTATAAATATAGCAGAGAAACTGACTTTAGACATCTACAGTACCGCCAGCCAAAGGTTGTAGCCGAAATCGACGGAAGCGATATAATTTCTGCCACTGCGATTGAAATTTTATTAATACAATCGTCTATTTGTATTGTGAAATATGTGTAACTGTCCTGATGGGTAACGATTTGGAATTTTTTCCAGACCAGAAACTTCCCGCCTCTCTCCCCCCCTGCACAGCCGGCCCAGCCACTCCGCAGGCAATATCGATTTGTCTCAAGTGACCAATCCATTTAAGGTCCAGCAGCTCATTAGACCTCCAAGCAACAACAAACTAATGATTAGTTTAACCCTGTGTGCTACTGCTTGGGGATACGATGAGTTACGCTATTATATGACGTGTGTGTGCGTGCATGAGTAAGTGAGTAAGTGAGTGAGGGTATGGAGTATCTTGGTAGGTGATCTCACCAGGGATCCCCCAACCTTTCTCCCCTCCAGTATGTGCAGGCTTGATGAAGGGAGGGAGGGAAGGAAGGACCAAGGTGAGTTCACTCAGACTCTCACTGAATAAAACATGACTTGCCCATGTGTGTTCTCAGGGGATGAGATTATCTCTTCAGCTTGTCTCCCTGGTCCTGGAAATGGGACTTGCTGTTTAGATGCCTGTGTTCGCAAGCTGCAGAGATAACCAGCAGAATTACGTAGTGATCTGACTGTACAGGCCTTTAGAAAACTTTGAGATGTGTCCACAGTAAGAGGACTATGTATTCTACCGTTGTATATAAAAGTGTGAAGATGTTATGCAGCCTCAGACTTGTATTCGTAGAACACCTGGACAGAGAAAGAACACAGCAGTAGAGACCTTGCATAGCTTGGCACCGAGGTTATCCTTGCTGTATATCACTTGTTCAGTAAACACATGAACAAACTAATGGTTTTTATTAGTGTGATAAATAGTACTACAAGCCAGACTACAGTCAATCTGATGCCAAAGACCATTCTGTATACCGATGTGAACACCGGGGAGGCAAATCAACCTAGCAGAAGGAACGATCAGCTGAAATAACTCCAGCACATGTCAGGAAGTTAAGAGTGTCAAGGGGCATGCATCTCAACTCCTCTGCCTCTCTCAACCCAGGCGGTGTTAACCAGCTTGTACCTCCTACATGGCCTGTCCGTCACGCACTGTAACCTATCGTCAGACGGCTTCTCCATATTCCGAATGGAGCGAATGGCAGCTTCTGGTAAGGGTCGAGGGGGAAGGGTATGCTTCCTCAAACAATTCCTGGTGTACTGAAGTTGAAAACATTGAGCTCCTGTTCACCTGACCTGGAGTTTCTGATGCTAAAATGCCGACCCCACTATATGCAGAGGGAATTCACATATTATCACACCGGTGTACATACCGCAAACACCAAAGCGGCACTCAACAAACTGTACAAGACCATTAGCCAGCAATAATCTTCTCACCCAGAAGCAGTCTTAATTGTTGTGGGTGACTATAACCAAGCCCGTCTATCACCAACATCTATTCTGCCCCACAAGAGGATCCAGCGTGTTAGACCATCTATATGCAAACATCTGTGTCATGTACAAAACCATCCCCCACCCCCATATCGGCCAATCAGATCACATACCTCTGTTCCTACTCCCTGATTGGAATATGTTCAAAGATTAATTCGCCCCATACTCATTCATCAACATTGAGGAATATACAGTACCTATCAAGGCACAAGGTGAGACCCAAATGCAGACACAGGAGGCAGATGGTTGGAGTCTTACAATGTTTATTAATCCAAAGGGGTAGGCAAGAGAATGGTGGTGGACAGGCAAAAAGGTCAAAACCAGATCAGAGTCCAGGAGGTACAGAGTGGCAGACAGGCACGTGGTCAAGGCAGGCAAAATGGTCAGGCAGGCGGGTACAAAGTCCAGAAACAGGCAAGGGTCAAAAGCAGGAGGATTAGAAAAAGGAAAATGCAAAAAGCAGAAAACCGAACAGGAAAACCGCTGGTTGACTTGGAAATATGCAAGACGAACTGGCACAGAGAGACAGGAAACACAGGGATAAATACACTGGGGAACGTAAGCGACACCCGGAGGGGGTGGAGACAATCACAAGGACAGGTGAAACAGATCAAGGCATGACAGTACCAGTCAAAAGATTGGACACAACTACTCATTCAGAGAATAATAGAATAATAGTGAAGACATCAAACTATGAAATCATGTTTTTATTTATTTTTTTACCTTTATTTAACTAGGCAAGTCAGTTAAGAACAAATTCTTATTTTCAATGACAGCCTAGGAACAGTGGATTAACTGCCTGTTCAGGGGCAGAACGACAAATTTGTACCTTGTCAGCTCGGGGATTTGAACTTACAACCTTCTGGTTACTAGCCCAACGCTCTAACCAGTAGGATACCCTGCCGCGCCATGTAAATGGTGTTGGAGAAGAAGGCAGATGTTTTACGTGCCCCCAACCGATTGGGTTTTTTGTTAGTTTATTTGCATTGTTTGTAACTTATTTTTAAACTTATTTTGTACATAATGTTGCTGCTACCGTCTCTTGTGACCGAAAATAGCTTCTGGACATCAGGACTGCGATTACTCACCACAGACTGGCAGAAGTGTGACGAGGCCGACGCGAACGATATACCGCTTTCATGGGAACAGGCCCAGATCCCCGTGATTTGCGGGTGGCGCTCCTAGTAGCCAGGGACTTTAATGCAGGGAATCTTAAATCAGTTTCTGCCAAATTTCTATCAGCATGTTAAATGTGCAACCAGAGGGAAAAAGCGCTGGACCATCTTTACTCCACACACAGAGACACATACAAAGCTCTCCCTCACCCTCCATTTAATTTGGCAAATCTGACCATAATTCTATCCTCCTGATTCCTGCTTACAAGCTAAAATTAAAGCAGGAAGCACCAATCACTAGATCAATAAAAAAAAGTGGTCAGATGAAGCAGATGCTAAGCTACAGGACTGTTTTGCTAGCACAGACTGGAATATGTTCCTGGATTCCTCCGACCACATCAGTCATTGGCTTCATCAATAAGTGCATCCATGATGTCATTCTCTCAACCAGCTTCACCTGGAATGCTTTTCCAACAGTCTTGAAGGAGTTCCCAAATAGGCTGAGCACTTATAGGTTGCTTTTCCTTCACTCTGCGGTCCAACTCATCACAAACCATCTCAATTTAGATGAGGTCGGGGGATTGTGGAGGCCAGGTCATCTGATGCAGCACTCCATCACTCTCCTTCTTGGTCAAATAGCCCTTACACAGCCTGGAGGTGTGTTGGGTCATAGTCCTATTAAAAAACAAATGATAGTCCCACTAAGGCCAAACCTGGTGGGATGGCGTATCGCTACGGAATACTGTGGTAGCCATGCTGGTTAAGTATGGCTTGAATTCTAAATAAATCACAGACAGCGTCACCAGCAAAGCACCCCTACACCATCCCACATCTTCCTTCATGCTTCACGGTGGGAACCGCACATGCGGAGATCATCTGTTCACCTACTCTACGTCTCACAAAGAAGCAGCGGTTTGAATCCAAAAATCTCACATTTTTACTCATCAGACCAAATGACAGATTTCCACCGGTCTAATGTCCATTGCTCATGCTTCTTGGCCCAAGCAAGTCTCTTCTTATTGGTGTCCTTTAGTAGCGATGTGTCTGTTACTTCAACTCTGCGAAGCATTTATGTGGGCTGCAATTTCTGAGGATGGTAACTCTAATGAACTTATCAGCAGAAGTAACTCTGGGTCTTCCTTTCCCGTGGCGGTCCTCATGAGAGCCAGTTTCATCATATTGCTTGATGGTTTTTGCGACTGCACTTGAAGAAACGTTAAAAAGTTCTTCAAAATGTCTGTATTGACTGACCTCATGTCTTAAAGTAATGATGGACTGTCGTTTCTGTTTGCTTATTTGAGCTGTTCTTGCCATAATATGGAATTGCTTTTACCAAATAGGGCCATCTTCTGTATACCACCCCTACCTTGTCACAACACAACTGATTGGTGCAAACGCATTAAGAAGGAAAGAAATTCCACAAACTTTTAACAAGGCATACCTGTTAATTGAAATGCATTCGAGGTGACTACCTCATGAAGCTGGTTGAGAGAATGGCCAGAGTGTAAAACCTTTCCTCAGGGCAAAGGGTTGCTACTTTGAATAATCTTTTTTGGTTACTACATGATTCCACATGTATTATTTCATAGTTTTCATGTCTTCCCTATTATTCTACAATGTAGAAAATAGTAAAAATAAAGAAAAACCCTGGAATGAGTAGGTGTGTCTTGACTGGTACTGTACATCGTTAGTCACAGACTTCATTAGGAAATGTGTTGATAATGTTGCACCGACATTAACAATCCTGAAAAAACCCAACCAAAAACCGTGGATGAACGGAGATATCCATACATTGCTGAGAGCCCATACTGCAGCATTCAATGTTCGCACAACGATCCCTGATGTTTCGGTGGCGTGCAACGGGTACCAGGCAAGCATGTAGGGATGCAAAAAGACAATACAGACTCAAACTTGATTTGATGTTTGACAACTCAGTCTCAAATCACACTTTGTCACATGCGCCAAATACAACATGTTAACGTGAAACGCTTACTTACTTAAGCCCTTAACCAACAGTGCAGTTCAAGAAAGAATTCCCGAGTTCCCGAGTTGGAATTCCGAGTTGGATGACCGCTCAAAACAATTTTTCTCAGTTGGACCTTGTTTGTTCCCAAGTTGCCAGTTGTCTTGAACGCACTGAAGTCGGAAGTTGGAGATTTCCCAGTTCCCAGTTGTTTTGAAGGCAGCATCAGATTGTAACTTTGGTACCTCCGTGTTGCCAGCTCAAACCCCTTGTTAGAGGGGGTTTCTTTTTTATTTATCCCAAAGAACTACCTCTTCCCCTACTGTATTTATTTATTGATTTTGCTCCTTTGCACCCCATTATTTCTATTTCTATTTCGCACATTCTTCCACTGCAAATCTACCATTCTAGTGTTTTACTTGCTATATTGTATTTACTTCGCCACAATGGCCTTTTTTTTGCCTTTACCTCCCTTATCTCACCTCATTTGCTCACATCGTATATAGACTTATTTTTCATTTGTATTATTGACTGTATGTTTGTTTTACTCCATGTGTAACTCCATGTGTTGTTGTATGTGTCGACCTGCTTTGCGTTACCTTGGCCAGGTCGCAATTGTAAATGAGAACTTGTTCTCAACTTGCCTACCTGGTTAAATAAAGGTGAAATACATTTTTTTTTAAATACACTTCTCGTGTTTGCCCCCCATTTATTGATAAATCCCCCATCATAGTAATATTTCCTGCATCATATCCCCACACGATACCTTCCCCCATTTCTCCACCCCATGGACTTGAAATGGACCCCCTCACAAATGAAATTAACCATCCCACAAACCCCCCCAAAATGGTTATCCCTGTTTAGCTTACACGCTACGGTTAGGCTAGGCAGTAGGCTTGTATTTGATATGATCTGTGAGGTGAAAACATTTGATTTGCTTTGTGATTTTGTCAAGATTGGTAAACGACTTGTCTAGTCATGTGCTCTGGTTCTTGTATACACTGTAACAAGTACATCGACGATTTGTAATATGCTGAAAGTGGCTAAACTAAGTTCATATTTTTCAGGCAATGAGCGCAGCCATGCATGGCTCCCAGAGAGAACATTATTGCTTTTGGTGCCGTTGACGTCAAAGAGGAAATTATGGGAAATCAGTGGTGTATGAATTGGGGTGTGATGCATGTTGACAGGCAGTGTCCGCCCAGAGTTCTCTTAACTGCATCTTATTACTGTGAGAGTGAATAGGGAGATGACCAGAGGGCAGAGGCTCTCAATCTGGTGTGTAAACCAGAGAAAGCTAGTGGGGGAAAGAGGAGAATCAACAGAGCCTCTCTATCAGGTATCTAAAACTGCCCAGAGAAAATGAGGACTATCAATTTCAGCACTTGAAACACAGGAGGGACCAAGGGATCAAAGAGATTGATGTGTGCCAATCTATACACAGGAGGTCAACACAGGTTTTGCAAACAAGATTTATTGATGGCTTGCTCCCATTGATTGGGAAACCATAAATAAACACCCTGTTACTTTATACAATGATTTCCCACTCCGATCTTGGACTACTCTGTGTGTTGAACTGCTCTGTGGCTTTCGCATAGAACTAGAATGGCCTATAATAATATCCTGCCTCATGCGCCATCAGATCCTTTGGCAACACTAAGGCATTAAGGTTGCAATTATATAATTTAACTAGGCAAGTCAGTTAAGAACAAATTCTTATTTATTTACAATGACGGCCAATTGTGTGCCACCCTATGGGACTCCCAAAGTTTGAGGGTTTTATTGCGACTTCTTCACCACACTGTCTGTGTGTGTGGACCATTTCAGTTTGTCAGTGATGCGTACAACAAGGAACTTGAAGCTTTCCACCTTCCACCGCAGTGGAGAAAGTGGAAAGCTTCAAGTTCCTCGGCGTACACATCACTGACAAACTGAAATGGTCCACCCACACAGACAGTGTGGTGAAGAAGGTGCAACAGCACCTCTTCAAACTCAAGAGGCTAAATAAATTAAGCTTAACACCTAAAACACTCAAACTTTTACAGATGCACAATTGAGAGCATCCTGTAAAGCTGTATCACCGCCTGGTACGGAAACTGCACCACCCACAACCACAAAGCTCTCCAGAGGGTGGTGCGGTCTGGTCTGCCCAATGCATCACCAGGGGCAACCTTCCCGCCCTCCTGGACACCTACAGCACCCAATGTCATAGGAAGGCCAAAAAGATCATCAAGGACATCAACCACCTGAGCCACTGCCTGTTCACACCGCTATCATCCAGAAGGCGAGGTCAGTACAGGCGCATCAAAGCTGGGACCGAGAGACTGAAAAACAGCGTCTATCTCATGGCCATCAGACTGCTAAACAGCCATCACTAGCACATCAGAGGCGGCTGCCTATAGACATAGATTAGGAATCACTAGCCACTTTAATAATGTTTCCATATATAGCATTACTCATCTCATATGTATAAACTGCACTCCACACTATTCTATGATATCTTATTCACTAAATTGTGTTTACATATTGCATCACCAATTTCACATGCATGTACTGTATTGTATTCTATACTACACCACTGACTGTTAAACAGCCATCTCAAGCACATCAGAGGCTGCTGCCTATATGCATAGATTAGGAATCACTGGCCACTTTAAGTAAATTAAACAACAGCCACTTTAATAATGTCTCCGTACCTTGCATTGCTCATCTCATATGTATAAACTGTACTCAATATTATTCTACAATATCTTAGTAATTTTAATTGTGTGTAAATATTGCATCACCCATCTCATATGTATATACTGTATTCTATACTATGCCACTGTATCTCAGACCAATGCCGCTCTGACATATGTATATACAGTGGGGCAAAAAAGTATTCAGTCTGTTATCAATTGTGCAAGTTCTCCCACTTAAAAAGATGAGAGAGGCCTGTAATTTTCATCATAGGTACACTTCAACTATGACAGACAAAATGAGAAAAGAAAATCCAGAAAATCACATTGTAGGATTTTTAATGAATTTATTTGCAAATTATGGTGGAAAATAAGTATTTGGTCACCTACAAACAAGCAAGATGACTGGCTCTCACAGACCTGTAAGTACGTCTTTAAGAGGCTCCTCTGTCCTCCACTCGTTACCTGTATTAATGGCACCTGTTTGAACTTGTTATCAGTATAAAAGACACCTGTCCACAACCTAAAACAGTCACACTCCAAACTCCACTATGGCCAAGACCAAAGAGCTGTCAAAGGACACCAGAAACAAAATTGTAGACCTGCACCAGGCTGGGAAGACTGAATCTGCAATAGGTAAGCAGCTTGGTTTGAAGAAATCAACTGTGGGAGCAATTATTAGGAAATGGAAGACGTACAAGACCACTGATAATCTCCCTCGATCTGGGGCTCCACACAAGATCTCACCCCGTGGGGTCAAAATGATCACAAGAACGGTGAGCAAAAATCCCAGAACCACACGTGGGGACCTAGTGAATGAACTGCAGAGAGCTGGGACCAAAGTAACAAAGCCTAACATCAGCAAGGGCATTGAAGATGAAACGTGGCTGGGTCTTTCAGCATGACAATGATCCCAAACACACCGCCCGGGCAACGAAGGAGTGGCTTCGTAAGAAGCATTTCAAGGTCCTTGAGTGGCCTAGCTAGTCTCCAGATCTCAACCCCATAGAAAATCTTTGGAGGGAGTTGAAAGTCCGTGTTGCCCAGCAACAGCCCCAAAACATCACTGCTCTAGAAGAGATCTGCATGGAGGAATGAGCCAAAATACCAGCAACAGTGTGTGAAAAACTTGTGAAGACTTACAGAAAATGTTTGACCTCTGTCATTGCCAAGAAAGGGTATATAAAAGAGTATTGAGATAAACTTTTGTTATTGACCAAATACTTATTTTCCACCACAATTTGCAAATAAATTCATTAAAAATCCTACAATGTGATTTTCTGGATTTTTTTTCTAATTTTGTCTGTCATAGTTAAAGTGTACCTATGATGACAATTACAGGCCTCTCTCATATTTTTAAGTGGGAGAACTTGCACAATTGGTGGCTGACTAAATACTTTTTTGCCCCACTGTATATTCTTAATCCATTCCTTACTTAGATTTACGTGTATTTTGGGTATATGTTGTGAAACTGTTAGATATTACTTGTTAGATATTACTACACTGTCGGAGCTAGAAGCACAAGCATTTCACTACATCCGCAATAACATCTGCTAAACACTTGTATGTGACCAATACATTTGATTAGATTTTAATCATGGTGAGTTGTGATTTTTTATTTATTTATTTCACCTTTATTTAACCAGGTAAGCTAGTTGAGAGCAAGTTCTCATTTACAACTGCGACCTGGCCAAGATAAAGCAAAGCAGTGCGACAGAAACAACAACACAGAGTTACACATGGACTAAACAAGCGTACACTCAATAACACAATAGAAAAAAAGAAAGTCTATATACAGTGTGTGCAAAATAACAAATTAGCAAATTAACACTGGAGTGATAGATGATGGTGATGTGCAAGTAGAAATACTGGTGTGCAAAAGAGCAGAAAAGTAAATAAAAGCATGGGGATGAGGTAGGTAGATTGGGTGGGTTATTTATAGATGGGCTATGTACAGCTGCAGCGATCGGTTAGCTGTTCAGATAGCTGATGTTTTAAGTTAGTGAGGGAAATATAAGTCTCCAGCTTCAGCGATTTTTGCAATTTCGTTCCAGTCATTGGCAGCAGAGAACTAGACGGAAAGGCGGCCAAATGAGGTGTCGTCTGCGTAGAGGTGGATCAGGGAATCACCCGCAGCAAGAGCGACCTCGTTGATATATACAGAGAAAATAGTCGGCCCGAGAATTGAATCATGTGGTACCCACATAGAGACTGTCAGAGTTCTGGATAACAGGCCCTCTGATTTGACACACTGAACTCTATCTGAGAAGTAGTTGGTGAACCAGGCGAGGCAGTCATTTGAGAAGCCAAAGCTATTGAGTCTGCCAATAAGAATACGGTGATTGACAGAGTCGAAAGCCTTGGCCAGGTCGATGAAGACGGCTGCACAGTACTGTCTTGTATCGATGGCGGCTATGATATGGTTCAGTACCTTGAGCGTGCCTGAGGTACACCCGTGAACAGCTCTAAAAACCGGATTGCACACAGTGGAGAAGGTACGGTGGGATTCGAAATGGTCAGTGATCTGTTTATTAACTTGGCTTTCGAAGACTTTAGAAAAGCAGGGCAGGATGGATATAGGTACTCTATAACAGTTTGGGTCTAGAGTGTCTCCCCCTTTGAAGAGGGGGATGACCGCGGCAGCTTTCCAATCTTTGGGGATCTCGGCCGATTCGAAAGAGAGGTTGAACAGACTGGTAATAGGGGTTGCAACAATGCCGGCGGATAATTTTAGAAAGAGAGGGTCCAGATTGTCTAGCCCCAGATTGTCTAGCCTTTCAGAACATCTGCTACCTGGATTTGGGTGAAGGAGAAGCTGGGAAGGCTTGGGCAAGTAGCTGCGGGGGGTGCGGAGCTGTTGGCCGGGGTTGGGGTAGCCAGGAGGAAAGCATGGCCAGCCGTAGAGAAATGCTTGTTGAAATTCTCGATTATCGTGGATTTATCGGTGGTGACAGTGTTACCTAGCCTCAGTGCAGTGGGGTGCTGGGAGGTGGTGCTCTTATTCTCCATGGACTTTACAGTGTCCCAAAACCTTTTGGAATTAGTGCTACAGGATACAAATTTCTGTTTGAAAAAGCTATTCTTTGCTTTCCTGACTGACTGCGTGTATTGGTTCCTGACTTCCCTGAAAAGTTGCATATCGCGGGAACTATTCGATGCTAGTGCTGGTCGAGGGCAGTCAGGTCTGGCATGAACCAAGGGCTATATCTGTTCTTAGTTCTCCATTTTGTGAAAGGGTCTTGCTTTTTTAAGATGGTGAGGAAATTACTTTTAAAGAACGACCTCCTCTACTGACGGGATGAGGTCAATATCCTTCCAGGATACCCAAGCCAGGTTGATTAGAAAGGCCTGCTTGCAGAAGTGTTTTAGGAAGTATTTGACAGTGATGAGGGGTGGTCGTTTGACTGCGGACCCATAGCGGATGCAGGCAGTGATTGCTGAGATCCTGTTTGAAAACAGCAGAGGTGTATTTGGAGGGCAAGTTGGTCAGGATAATATCTATGAGGGTGCCCATTTTTACGGATTTAGGGTTGTACCTGGTGGGTTCCTTGATAATTTGTTTCTAGCTTAGACTGCCGGGGTGTTAAGCATATCCCAGTTTAGGTCACCTAACAGAACGAACTCTGAAGATAGATGGGGGCAATCAATTCACATATGGTGTCCAGGGCACAGCTGGGAGTTGAGGGGGGTCTATAACAGGCGGCAACAGTGAGAGACTTATTTCTGGAGAGATTCATTTTCAAAATTAGAAGCTCAAACTGTTTGGTCATAGACCTGGAAAGTATGACAGAACTTTGCAGGCTAACTCCTCCCCCTTTGGCAGTTCTATCTTGACAAAAATGTTGTAGTTGGGTATTGAAATCTCAAAATTTCTGGTGGCCTTCCTAAGCTAGGATTCAGACATGGCAAGGATATCATGGTTGGCAGAGTGTGCTAAAGCAGTGAGTAAAACAAACTTGGGGAGGAGGCTTCGGATGTTAAAATGCATGAAACGAAGGCTGTTTCGGTTGCATAAGTCAACAAATGACAGTGCCTGGGGACATACAGGGCCTGGGTTAACCTCCACATCACCCGAGGAACAGAGAAGTAGGATGAGGGTACGGCTAAAGGCTATCATAACTGGTCGTCTAGTGCATTGGGGACAGAGAATAAAAGGAGCAGTTTTCTGGGCGTGGTAGAATAGATTCAGGGCATAATGTACAGACGGGTATGGTGGGGTGCGTGTATAGTGTAGGTAAACCAAGTGATGATAAGAGAGGTTGCATCTCTGGACGTGCTAGTTATGCTGGGTGACGTCACCGCATGTGTGGGAGGTGGGACAAAGGAGGTGTCTGAGGCATGTTGAGTGGGACCCGGGGCTCCGCAGTAAACTAAAACAATGATAACTATCCTAAACAACAGTATACAAGGCATATTGACATTTGAGAGAGACATAAAGCGAGGCATAAAGCAATCACCGGTGTTGATTGGGAGAGCTATCTAAGACAACAGCTAATCAGCTAAGACAACAACAACAGGAACAATGGCGATGAATGGGCAGAGAGGGTCGGTTAACTACACACAGGGCCTGAGTTCGAGGCTGGGGCCAACAGATAAACAAATAATAAACTAAATGTAGTACTGTGATTAATGAACAGTCCAGCAGGCATCAGCTATGTAGACAAGTGATCATAGGGTCCAGTGAATAGCAATAGGTGGAACAGGGAAGCCGTGGGGTAGTCATTACTACGCTAGCAAGCGGGAGACACAGCGTTTAAAGTTACCAGGCCGGGGTAAGTAGAAGCATCTGCTCCGATGTCCGGCAAAGGCTGGTTGAGGTCACAGCGGATGGAGTTACGCCGGCGGACCAGTCGTGGTGGTACGGCGGGGCGCCGTGTCGACAAAGGGCCCAGGCCAGATGGCTGTAGAGGTATTGTAGTTGTAGTAATTTGGTTTGCTATCCGGGAGATGCGCCTGGCTCGCGGCTAACTGGTGCTAGCTTCGGGGAAGGGGCGTTAGCCACTATAGCCACTCGGTAGCAGCTAGCTAGAAGCTATGAGCCAAAGCAAAGGTCCAGAGCATATGGCAAGGATCCGGTGGAGTAGTGGATTCTAGCCATGTTGGGGTAGAGTCCGGGAGGCATCGGCTGAGTAGCCGAGTGATCACAGAGTAGGCCGGGAGTTGGGCCTGGCTCAGGGCTAGCTTCGGGGCTGGGTCACTCGGTGGCAACTAGCTAGCTGTGATGATCAGGAGTAATGGTCCAGGGTTTACGGCAGGAATCCGGCGTTGTAGTGTAGAAAACAGTCTGATACTGGCAGGCTGGCAAGTATCATCCAGGCTAAAAAAAGAAATGTCTGGTGACTATGCAGAAGGTAAAGGCCGCTAGCAGTGGCTGTCAATGACTAAATGGCTAGTAGCTAATTAGCTGTTTAGTTTCTGATGGAGGTTCTGGCTATAAGGTCTAAGAAATAGCGGATCCATATCACATTGGGTGAGGTGGGTTACAGGAAGGTATATTTAATTCAAAAAAGGAAAAGAGATTGAAAATAAATTAAAATATATACAAAAAAGACGAAAAATACAAAAAGTAAACAAGAGGTACAGCCCAGGATCGAACCCGTGTCTGTAGTGACGCCTCTAGCACTGAGATGCAGTGCCTTATATAAGATTTGTGTTGACAAGGTATCGATTACTACTGTATATGTAGTTCTATATGTACAGTATATGTCTATTTTAAGAATCAAGAATGGCTCAGGAATGTAGTGTGGTTGACATTTCACTTCATGCCAAAGAGCCTAAGAATCCAATTGTAACATTAGACACACATTGCAAATCACATGTAAACAATAGCTCTCTGTTAGCTACTTGACTGACTGACTGATTTTTAAACCCGTGTTGCCTGCTCGTAATAACACCATCTCACCATGAGCATAATCATGATGACGCAACAACTCTTATTCAGAGCTATGATGTGTAAGTAATGTAGCTCACATCCCAAATGTCACCTTATTCCCTATATAAATGGCACCCTATACCCTATATGGTGCAACACCACACAGTACAGGGCGTTTTTGGCTACTGGTAGTAAGCAGCATGCTGTATGATGCCTTCATTCATCATCATCACTTCTGTGAAATAAGGGTTATTTTTTAAAGACGTGGGCTCTGAGCTCAGGAGATCTGAGCCATGAAGGGGAGCAGGCAGCAGTTCCTGGTCTTGGCTGCAGGATTGCATCTTTGGGATTTTTTTACAGTCACATATGGTATAGATTTATAGGAGCGGGAATGCATGGCAATGCTTTACAACCCTGTTTGATGTAACACTGTAAAAGATGCCATTTCAGCTTTATTAGCTAATGCCATTTGTAAAAACCCAGGGCTTTGGAACAAAGATTTCCCAGCGGAATACTGGAAATGCCGTTCCCCTGAAATCCTTGGAGTAAAAAAAAAAAAGAAAGATGAATGTGTTTGGGTGCCATTAATCATATCAGTGAGTAATATGAAATTCTGATGTGACAAATAACTATTTTGCAAACCAAATCTCCCACACAGCCCAAGTCTACAGTATCTGTAAACAGACCAATATACTTGGGGGTTCGTGGTATATGGCCAATACACCATGGCTAAGGGCTGTATCCAGGCACTCCGCTTTGCGTCGTGCATATGAACAGCCCTTAGCCGTGGTTTATTGGCCATATACCACACCCCCCTTGCCTTATTGCTTAAGTATACTATAGGTCAAAATTTGGAAGAAGTTGTACGGGACAAAATGGAAAGAGGTTGCATTAGCCGTGAGGGGGAAGTGAGAGAAGAGTTATGTAAGTATGAGTGAGGGATGAGTCAAACATCAGTAATGTGTGTGTAATCTCCCCACTCTTACAGCCCAGAATAATTAAAGACATTAATCATGTGGCATATTATATCTTCAGATGGACCCTGGTTGGAGCTGGAGCTTAGCTACATGCATGAAAATAACAGTTACGTTACCCTGCTAGATAAATATAAGATTGACAGGCCCTATTCCTATTCATGGGGAGATCTACCCATCTCTTAGTCAGTCTGTCTCTCTGTTTGTCTGTCTGTCCGTCGGTGTCCGTCTGTCCCTCTTTCTGTCTGTCCCTCCTTTTCTTCAACCTGCTTTGCCTTATCTTCCATTCAACTCTTGATTAAGGAGGATCTGAACAATTAGTCTCCTGATCCCCTCCCCTGACTAGGAGTCTCAGAGCTGGAGGGAGACGCCAAGTATGTGTGAATTCTTCCTCTCTTTATGTTCAATTTATTTAGAGAAGAATAGAGCCAATCCCATGTTGACCTTATAAATGAGCTCCATTTAAGGGTCACCTGGCTTACAGTTTACTTTCAACACATACATACACGTATGCACACACACACAAACACACAGATGTTGGGGGGAGAAGAGGCTGAAGCAAGACTAGCATCAATGCTGGAATCTGTCACTTTGCTTTTAGACAATCCATGTCACCTGTGTCACTAGGCCACTCCCAACCACTGTTTTCACACTGAGTCGCAGTGCACCACAAAAACAACTGCTAGGAGAGAGAGCAAGGATGTAGACATGAACAGCTAACCAAGATGGATAGCCAGTGTTAAAGCCAGATCATTTACATTTTAGCAGACACAGAACACAGAGTTGAGTGCCTTGCTCAAGGGCACATTTCTCACCTAGTTGGCTCAGGGAATTGAACCAGTGACCTTTCAGCTTCTGGCCCAATGCCCCTTAACCGCTAGGCTACTTGCCAACACCAGACATGGACTGCGTCTCAAACATCCCAACATCAAGACATGGATTGCGTCTCAAATGGCACCCTATTCCCTATAAAGTGCACTCTTAGAAAAAAGGGTGCTATCTAGAACCTAAAAAAAGTATTCTTCTGCTGTCCCGATAGGAGAACCATTTCAATAACTATTTTTGGTTCCAGGTAGAACGCTTATGGCTTCCATGTAGAACCCTTTCCACAGAGGGTTCTACATGGAACCCAAAGGGTTCTACCTGGAACCAAAAAGGGTTATTCTATGGGGACAGCCAAAGAACCCTTTTGGAACCCTTTTTTCTATAGAGTATGGGCCAAGCTGGTCAAAAGCAGTGCACTAAGGGAATAGAGTGCCATTTGAGATGCAACCATGACCTTTGGAAGGAGGTAGTCATTGGCAAACAGAGAGGGAATGTAAATTAATAACCAGCGTGTATGTGTGCTCGGGGAGTCTCCACAGATTAATCTGGCTGTAAATCAAATAATGTTGTTTTAAAAGGTCAACCAGTCTTGATCACTGAGGAGTCATAACATGCTATGTTCTGGGGTGATGATGGGGGTGGTGGTTCTCATTTTAGTAGCCACATTAGTTAATGTGAACTCACCAGGTCATGAGGCCATTGTCGTGGATGGCAGACGGGGTCAGAGCATGGTAAAGGTCAAGACTGCCAGACTAGCTCTCCCTTTTCGTTTCCCCACATTCTGTTATACTCAGCATTTGTTACCGCCCGAAATCAAAGGACTAGAATAGAATAAAACTGAACGATAATTCTAATATATAGTAATACTATCTCCATGGGGAAAACACTCAACCAACATTAGAAAATTCCCTTCGTTCAACCCTGACATCCTGTATATGGAGGCTACCTGACCTGATGATAATGGTGAACTAGTGTCATAGTCACGTCTCAAATGGCACTCTATTCACAATATAGTGCTGTACTTTTGACCAGATCACACAGGGCTCTCGTTGTTATGTGCTGAAATATAAGGAACTCTATCTTTCAAAGACTGCATGTCTTTGGTGTGTTTCCAGCTCACTGACCATTTTAAAGATTTTTTCCCTGTGGCCATAGATGAGGTCAGCCCTACACAGTCCCGCCACACCATTCCCCAGAGATCAATAAAGGCAAGAGTGGAAGCGACCCCATGTGCTGCTACTGCTGCTGCAACACAACCATCATAGAAAGAGAGGTTACTGTAGGCTGGTGCATTGCCAGCACTCTGTAATAGAGGTCATGGTTTGGTTGTGCAGGTTGATCAAAATACTGCTCCCTGATAGGAGAATGTAGTGGCGAGGTTCTCTGTCACTGTGCAGATTTGGTTTAGGGTACTTTTTTAGTACAATGTTAGTTAATTCTCTTTCATTTTTAATTGTGAGTGAAAATGTTTTTGCATCTGGAAGCAGCTCATCTCGGGGTCAACGTAACGTCCTTCCAGAATAGTTCTGATCATGATGAAAAATGTAAATCTAGCTGGTATGAAACGTGACAAGTAATTGAACATGTGTGTTTCATTGCAGTGTTATGTATTTTGTCAATGGTTGCTTGGTGATGAATTCAAAGGAAGTATCAATAATATGGATTATACTCCTACTTTTCAATTACAGTATGGACAGTAAACATATTTCATTGTTGGTCCTGATCTCAGCTATTTTTGCTTAGAGAAAAAAATGTGTTCTACAACTACGGTATATTTTGATTGACCATTTTGTTCAAGAAAATCAGCATTGTATTTTTTTTTTTTACCTGTTTGAGCATGAAGCAACAACACATGCTACTACAAAAAAAATATCATCGTAGCTCTTATGATGGTGCCGAACCTACATTTCACTATTTAGCCCTCCAGTGAAAACAAAAATAGGCCACAAATGCTACAACAGCCCTGGAAAGATTTAAATCTGTAGTTTCAGTTTGACTTCGACATCTCATTCCCTCGCGGAGCTTTTCTCTCGCTTTTCCCTCTTATCCTTCTCCCTTCAACCCCCCCCCACTTCATCCCTGCTGCCCCATTTGGTTTCCACAAACACACACACTCAAAAAGTCAGAATGTAATTCCAAATCTGTATCCATTCCCGACAGCTGATCATGTGATTTCAGAGCTGTCAGAGTATTAACTCCAACACACTATCAAACACATTGCTTATTACTAATCAGAGAATAACACGAGCCTCAGCTCACAAACACCTCTCCTCCTCTCCCTCTCTTTCTCTCACCCTTTTCCCTCCCCCTCTCTTGATCTCCCCCACCCCTCTCTCTCTCTCTGTCAGTAATCCCTAATGGGCAGCTAGCGCTCTGGTTCTGGGCCTCTCTGTGTTGACACTGGGTGGCACCACTGTCAGCGAAAGGCACTGTAAATTATCCTCGTGATGTTAACCTTCCTGTGCTGTTACACCTGCAAGTGCTGTTAACATGCCTGTTACTGATCTCAATTCAAGATACATTAAATGCAATTAACTAAGGCTAGATGTTTGGCATATGTAAGTACTTTGTATTGTAATAATTCCCCCATTTCATTTGTTGAGTGAGAGCGCCTATCTGGCGCTATTGAAGGTCAGTGCTTGAATTGTCTCTGACATTAGCGTGGTGTTATGAGGGGGGCCCAGACGTAGTGCAATGCACTCCATAGGCAATGATCTGAATCATAAATAATGTGGAGATCAATCATATTCCTGCATATATTACTGTGCCACAAGCAGGAGATAGACAACACATACCCAGACAGGAGACACTGACAGCATATGGTAGATGTACAGACCATGCACAAATGTGTATTTTACAAGATTGTGATCGGTAATCCCAGATGAAAACATCTGTACTTTTCAATATATCATGGCAGTTGGTGAAGTCAGATTGTCTATGTATGACGCAGCGTTGACATATGGTCTCTCGCTCTAGCGTATCATGCTAGTGTTGTTTTGACTGACAGCTGAGCCAAGTAGACACAGATGTAGACACAGTGAGGGGTGAAGAAGGCAGGTGACTCCCAATGGCTCAGCTGTGTGTGTGTGTGTGTGTCCGGGTGCGCAAGTGTGCTCTCACGTCTCTGTGTGTGTGTACATGCATGTGTGTACCTGTGAGTGTGTGACTGCTTTCCTGCGAGCATGCCTGTGCGTGTGGACAGTTACAGAGAAGAGGGGCACCATGGTAAACACCTAGCTCCATGTAGCCCTGTAGTTAAGAACACAGGTCCTTCCCAGAGTCAGATCAGCTGTTCTGATGCCACAGTGGCTCCCGCTGAGTGGTGATTTAGAAGAGAGCCAGTAAACACAATGCCATACTATGCCCACGTTCTGCTTCTTCATCTGCCTGGAGAAAGAAGCGAGAATGGCCTCTAATTAGCAACGTATGTGTCCAAAATGGCACCCTATTCCCTATGTAGCACACTACATGTAAATAGGGAGTAGGGTGCCATTTGGGACATAGCCAAAGGGATTACATTACTGTAACAGCCTACAGCAACACAGCTGGATCTAAACAGAGGAGTGCACTTTGAACATGACCAATCTCTTACTCACTGGCGTGACGCAGTTTCCCTGGACACCCCCTCAAGTTCGGGTTCACCACCCCAGACAGCCACTCCCAAAGTATAGACTACCGATTGTTGTCCATGGTGCTGAAATTGCCACATGTCTATGCGGCTGCATGCCTATTGAACACAGATGGGCTTTCTGTGGTGCCAGGGCATATATGGCTTTGCTTTAGCTAATAGATAAATGTTTATTGGTAGGCCTATTTGGTCGTTTAACATTTCACAAAGCTATACACGATGTTGCAATGCTGCCATTTTCTGACTGCTGGCTTGGTGGCAATAATGCAATTACTTGTTCAGTAAATCAAGTTGAAATTCAAAGATTGCAGATTGTAAAATCATTTTTCGATGCAATAGCATACTAATTCACTACCAATTGATTTTTTTTTTAAATACACAACTGTCCTGTAAAGGCTACCTAAACCTGCATGACATGAGTAGGATAGAGTTGTTGTGTGTAAAACCAGTCTATTAACATCAATCAGTCCACCCTCAAAACATTCGCTTACTAGGGATTGTTTCATTATGCAGTGTACTATATATATATATATATATATATATATATATATATATATATATATATACAGTATTTAACAGTATTTAAAGGGTATTGAGCTGCTATTCATACACTTAGGAAAATGACACGTCAAATAGCCTAACAATGAGAAAAAATGTAGTCGGCTTGAGGACAAATTGAGACACTATTTATTGTTGAACTCAGTGGGTTTTGTCTGGCTAAGAGCCTACACAAATTGGCTGCAATAGTCAAGGAAATTCAATCAAATTAAATCCAACTTGAGAGACTCCCCTGGTCTCCTGAAGTCTTCCTTTTCTATGTTTTCACCACAGCCTGTAGGTCCAGGTTGTGGGCCCGACTGTTTTCTATACTGAGTTTTGCCAATCCAGTCACGCTTTCCCGAGACATTGTGCATTATATGTCCATTGCGCTGCACAGAATTTAAACGTAGTCTTGAATGATGCTTGCCAAAATATACCAGAGATAAGGGATTGTTGATATTGCAACCACACAACTCAAACGCTGGTGTACCAGTATGAACGACATTGCAAAGCACTTTTTTTTGTTGTTCAAGCCCTCAAGAACTGTTGTCTGCTAAAGATGATAATCTGTTTGCATCTGGCAATTTATTGGCTGTCCAGTATCCAGAAGACCTGTCCCCAGAGCTTCCTATATAGTTCATCTCTTTCTGTAAAGTGTTGTGGCCGGCAATAAAGAAGAATGAGAAGCTCAATTCGAAATGTTGCAGAACTGTTTTTTTAAGCACCCCTCCCTTCTGCCCAGTCTCCCTGATGTTGCTATGGCAATCACGCTGTTTTTACCATCCCTGTAACGGTCAGTTCTGCTGAGAGATCGTTTTCTCAACTGAAACCCATAAAGAATTACCTAAGAAGCATCTCGGGTCTGATATTCACTATTGAGCACATGAGTAAGCTCCAGTCATTGCTCTGGCGCCGTCGCAGCCTTGACCACGGCATTTGTACACCGGTATCCCCTGATGAATAACTTTTTTGGAGGGTTACTGTCAAAATGATTTATTCATTTATTTTATTTTTAAATAGACATCGATGACAGGCAGATGGGCCCCCATTATTAGACTTAGCTTTGGTTCAAGAAACAACAGTCCTTAAAGGCAATATTAGGTTGCTGTTAAATATTCTGACATCCTTCCAACTAAAAGTACCAATATGACATATCACTTAACATTTGTTTTGAGGGATTTTTGGTTGTTTTTGTTGCTGGAAGTCATGTCGGTAAAGCGCTCAGAAACGTGACATAAAAAGGAGCACTAAACGAGCACGAGTGAAGCTACTGTCCACATCAGACGGTGACCGTATTACCGCCACGTCAGCGGTCACAAGTCATGACCGCAGCCAAATTCCTCGTGACCGCTTAGTCACGGTAACTAGGCTCAAAGCTCTGATGCTGCTGATGGTCTTAGTAGCCTACCAAACTTGCTAACTGCATGGTACTCAGCACTATATTGTCCCACTAATCACTCTGACATCAATGCAAATGTTTTACAAAAATCAAATCAAACACTTCATGAGAGCCCATGAGCTCATGTAGCGTAGCATTTCTATATGTATGTTTGGAACATGTATTTATTGTACAGAAGGACAAGTTGATCAATAGAATAGGTCAATCTTTGTACTAGGGGGGATAGTAGATTGACATAGGCTGTTGGCTGACGAAAAGTAGGCTAAATGTGGACAGTTCTTCTAACTTCAATATGCTCCTCGGAATTCAATATGAGGGACGCGTGCAGTTGCATCTCCAATGTGTCTGTCTTCACTTGTAGCCTACTTCTTAGCTGAGATGCCTGTTAGAAGAACCCGGTCACGTGACGGGCATTGGCTAATAAGAATTGAGATATCTGAGAGAGCCAGGTGAGTGAGAGGTACTTCGGAGCACGGCAGCCGGGAGAAGAGAATAATTATTATTATATTTAACCCAAGAGCACAACGGCCACTTTTAGGGCCACACAAGGGGATGCCACCTAGAAATTTGAGGCCTGGTGAGAACATTGTCAAGTGCTTGTCAAATTGTGAATGAGAGACTGATGCAGTGTGTGCAGCCTGCACAAGAAACAAATGAGAGCTCATGCCTTTCATGCAACTTTTCAAATCATCATTACACCGTACCCAAACAGGACACGCGCCTGCGCTATCGTGCGCTGCGCTATCGAATTCAAAGCAAATCTTTGTCTGCTAAATGAACTAGTGTAGCCCACAGACATATGGCTTAGCCAGATGAGGACCTAACATAAGGACAACTCCTAGTATGCTATTCTGTTCTTCTGAAATAGACTACATTTTCTTCAAATCATGTTTCTTTAGATCTGTCTAAAATAAATCATGTATTTATTGTAATAGTGTAGGCTATATTAAATTGATTAATTAGACTTATTTTTAAATGCTCCAAAAGGTCTGCATCAATGGCTTGTAGGCTGTGCGTGGAAGCCAGGAGATGCTAAACATGTTTATGTTCATTAACGCTCAATTACCGTGAGACTGGCAGTTATTTGCTTGACAATCACCAGCTGAAAAAAAAATGTAATGACCGCCACAGCCCTAGACCAAGATCAGCATTAAAAAAAAACACTTATACAGCTTGCAGGCTTTTAGCGTAGCCTCTTTTACAAACCTGGCTTACTCCTACTAGCATTCTTGAAACATCACTTATTAGAAGTTTGCACATCAGTATTTCTTGTATTGTTACACACAATCAAGATACTGTAAACTTTTATAACCAAACGTGCTAAAACTTTGTTGTTGGCCGATGGTAGCTATTAGCTAGCAGTAAATCCAAGTATAATTGCAAACAAACACTGGCTGCCATGATATCCTGCAAGTTATATCGGCCAATAAAGGCATTTCAGTATTAATAAAGCCATACCTTGAAATAAACAATTATATTAATCTGATTAGTATTGGCTTATTCCATCCCCAAACACCATGCTTGTGAGTGGGCCAGTTCGTTTAGCATGGCCCTTAGATAGGTGGCTATCTTCGTCTTTTAGAATCTACTAGCAACACAACAACACTTTTTGGGCACTTTAGTACCTACCTCCATCACTGAAGACACCCGCCATCATAGTAACACCGGTGGTGTCAGTAGACTTGGCGCCCACATTGACTGTGGGCACAGTACCCGTTTTTAGCCTCAGCTTCATGGCAAATCCACTCTTCTACTGTTGGTAGCCATCGTCTATCTTTTTAACTACAACAAATACAGTGCATTCAGAAAGCATTCAGACCCCTTCCCTTTCTACACATTTTGTTACCTCACAGTCTTATTCTAAAATGGATTAAACCTGTTTTTGACCAAGCAAAAACAGGTTTTTATACATTTTTGCAAATCTATAAAATGTATTTTTTTTTAAATGAAATATCACAAAATTAATTTAATCAATTTAATAATAAGGCTGGAAAAATTTGGAAAAAGTGAAGGGTTCTTGAATACTTTCCGAATGCACTATACTTTCCCGGCGTTGAATTTTAAAATGGTTTATTTTCGCACTACTTTGTGTCCACAGTCATGCCTCTTGAGTTCTCCTGATATTTGTGTACCAGGGTCGGGCTCAATTCGAATTGAAGACAGTCAATTCAGGAAGTGATTTGAATTCCAATTTCAGACATTTAAAAACTTATGGAATAAATGGTTTCTACTTTTCAGTTCATTGAGAAGTCATTGAAAATAAATGCCCTGTTTACTTCCTGAATTGACTGCCTTCAATTCAAATTGAGCCCAATCCTGTTGTGTATGCTATTGCATGAAATCTTGAGAGCCCTCTCCCTTATAAGTGATATAATTTAAGCATCAAATTCTGACAAGTTGCCCTTTTTTTCGCTGAGCTGCTGTCTTGCTTGTTTCAAACCACTTAAGCAGAAAACAGTTGGAGAGGACTATGGGGTCAGACAGCCTCTTGAGCGCTGCTCTGGCTACACAGACAAGCGATGCAGCAATCCACCCGTAATAAAGAGGTCCTCTCCATCTATCTTTCTCTCTCTATTTCTCTCTCTCTCTCTCAATTTCAATTCTCTCTCTTTTTCTCTCCTCACATCCTTTCTAACAGTACCACCCATCGACCTTTAAAACAGCTTGTTAGCTGCCCTTGTAATAATCACAGCAACAATGATGAATACTTTGATTAATCAGGACCAAGGCGGGAGATAGATGGGGTGTTGGTGGTAGGTAAATGTGAGATAAATAGACAGAGAAAGAGAGCCCCCCCCAGTAAGGCAACATCTGTGAGTTCCACTTCCTCCTCATTAGTATTGCACTGGGATGGGCTTGTCTGTGGCTGTGGACCTCCTGCTGTTCTGTAGGTCAGACTTATTAAAGTCTATTACACACTCACTCAACTATGTCTTCACTGGCCAGCACTCACCTCCATAGACTGTCACTGGATACAGGACATCTATAGTAGACTGCCCCACTAACCCCACTCAACATGTTGATGATGGGCTGGAGGAGATGGAAGTTCTGAATGTATATATATCGGGCTGGAGGAAATGCACGGACACAAACATGCACACACACCCATATAGACATATACTGTATGTACACTAACAAGCAAGCACACACATACACGACACACAAATCCAATCAAATCTCTTGGATAAATGATGTGCTGAAAATAATTGTGAGTATCACATCTATAGAGCCACAGAGATCTTTTGAGCCAGGAGCCTGGCTACGGAATTTAGTGCAGTTCTGGGCTGAGGCTTGGAATTCAGGAAGCCAAGGAATCAGTTAGGATTTTCCACAGATAAGTGCCCTTGCTGCTCTGTACTAGAGTTTGGCCTCATATTCTAATGGCATCTCCTACAGTATTGGTACTGGAAAGCTTACCCAACAATACATAGTGTTCAAACAAGCCCAAGCTATTGTCAAAATCACCTTACATACTGAACATACAGTACTTTAATCAAAGTGGAAATCACTGTCAATGTCCAATCCACAGCATTACCAGCTTTTGTAACTACAAAGCCATTTAACATGGTAATGATGAAACGTAGCTGAGCTTGAAGGAACCGAAGATATATTTTTTATGTTAGCTTGAAAGCTAATACCGTATTTAGCATGCCAGTGTTAGATATGATTTATTTTACTATGAGAAGGCAATGGCATCTCACTGTTTGGTCATTCTATGTGCTTTGATGCTGCTTCTGCTACTGCTGCTATTCCAGAGGAGATAAGCCTATTTCTGTCCACCTTCAGGGTACTGTTATTTTCTTCGACCAACCCCTTCGTTTTGGATGCCCCTTAACACAGCAAATAAAATTAGCAATGCTTTGGCTGGCCACTCTATTAACCTATGGTATATCTTCCATCACCTATATCTCCATCCGCCTCACTACTCCCACTAAAAAGTATTTCCCTTGTCCAACATGGCTGCATTCTGCATCCTGTATTCTATTCACATCATGTAGCCTAGAAATGTATATAATTTCTGTCTAATCTGGCATTTAACCCTGATGAGCAGCAACTTTGTGTGATGCGCCTGCTAATTAGCTCAATGAGTATGCATTTATTTATGTATGCAAATCAAAACCATCTATACACCCACACGTGTGTGCAGAAACACCGCCGCGCAGCAGCATGCTCATAAATGGATCAATCAAAAGCAGTCTTTATTTCCCTCCGGAAGGTCATAGATTGTCCCTTGTAGCACATGATCAGTGTAAACACGGGGCCTGCTATAGTCATGTTTAAATATAGACATGATGAGGAGGGATGCACACACTATATAGTAATTGATGTGTGTGCTGGGTTGGTCTCTCTCTCTCTCTCTCTCTCTCTCTCTCTCTCTCTCTCTCTCTCTCTCTCTCTCTCTCTCTCTCTCTCTCTCTCTCTCTCTCTCTCTCTCTCTCTCTACCAAGGTGTATGGTTCAACTTTGATGCACTGAGACACTCAGCACGGTTGTTAATTGAAGCGGCTCATCCATTATTAATGCCAGTCATGAATGTATGCTGGTGCATTGTGCTGCAGTGTTATAGGCTAAGTTCTATGACTGGCCCTGCTAGTGTTGTACTAAAAAGGGATATTGAGAGGTGACAGGCCAGACTGTGTTTGAATATTTGGTGTGAATTGAGCCCTCTCCGACTTCTCCTGCTGGGGCCTCGTCCTCAGGTTCAGACACCCTTTACCTCACTACCTCAGGCAGCTTCTCTGTTTAAATTGCCACAAGGCCCGTGGCTTCTAAGGTCTTTGAAGAAAATGAAAACATGCCAAATGTTTCTGGTGTCTGGATGCTGTGGAACATGGTTATTGTGCCATTGTTACACTGGGACCAGGCTGCTGTAATATCATGGTGTTCGCAACAATTCACACTTTCGTGCCATACAGCTTTTTTGTATTTTTATATAACACGAGGGGAAATCTGAATATACATTGCGTTGCTGACTTATAGATGTTTGAATATACAGTGGTTTCGGAAGTATTCAGACCCTTTGATATGAGGCTCGAAATTGAGCTTAGGTACATCCTGTTTCCATTGATCATCCTTGAGATGTTTCTACAACTTGATTGGAGTCCACCTGTGGAAAGTTCAATTGATTGGATATGATTTGGAAAGGCACACACCTGTCTATGTAAGATGCCACAGTTGACAGTGCATGTCAGAGCAAAAACCAAGCCATGACATCAAAGGAATTGTCCGTAGACCTCCGAGACAGGATTGTGTTGAGGCACAGATCTGGGGAAGGGTAGCAAAACATTTCTGCAGCATTGAAGGTCCCCAAGAACACAGTGGCCTCCATCATTCTTAAATGGAATGAGCTGGCCGCCCAGCCAAACTGAGCAATCGGGGGAGAAGGGCCTTTGTCAGGGAGGTGACCAAGAACCCAGAGTTCCTCTGCGGAGATGGGAGAAACTCAGCACTCTGCAGCACTCCACCAATCAGGCCTTTATGGTAGAATGGCCAAACAGAAGCCACTCTTCAGTAAAAGGCTATGAAAGCCTGCTTGGAGTTTGCCAAAAGGCACCCAAAGGGCTCTCAGACAATGAGAAACAACATTCTCTGGTCTGATGAAACCAAGATTGAACTCTTTGGCCTGAATGCCAAGTGTCACGTCTGCAGGAAACCTGGCACCATCCCTACGATGATGCATGGTGGTGGCAGCATCATGCTGTGGGGATGTTTTCCAGCGGCAGAGACTGAGAAACTAGTCAGGATCGAGGAAAAGATGAACGGAGCAAAGTACAGAGCGATACTTGATAACCTGCTCCAGAGCGCTCAGGACCTCAGACTGGGGCTTACAGCAGGACAACGACCCTAGGCACAAAACCAAGACAACGCAGGGGTGGCTTAGGGAATATCCTTAAGTGGTCCAGCCAGAGCCCGGACTTGAACATCTCTGGAGAGACCTAAATATAGCCGTGCAGCAGCGCTCCCCATCCAACCTGACAGAGCTTGACAGGATCTGCAGAGAAGAATGGGAGAAACTTCCCAAATACATGTGTTCCAAGCTTGTAGCGTCATACCCAAGAAGACTCGAGGCTGTAATTGCTGTCAAAGCTGCTTCAATAAAGGGTCTGAATAAGGAAGTAAATGTGATATTTCCGGGTTTTTTTTTATACGTTTGCAAATATTTCTAAAAACCTGTTTTTGCCCTGTCATTATGGGCTATTGTGTGTAGATTGATGAGGGGAAAAAAAAACATTTTAATCAATTTTAGAATAAGGCTGTAACGTAACAAAATATGGAAGAAGTCAAGGGGTCTGAATACTTTTACGAATTCACGGTACAAGATCCTTAGGTTCAGAATGATGTAAGTCTTCGGATGGAATTAAGTGTGGCTTCTCTGAACTGCAGAGCAATTGCAGACTGTCGAGTTCTTTTCAGCTTAGCTACGTCTTCTGTACCCTTGAGCAAGAGACTTAAATTGCACCAATCGTCAAAATGAGACCTCTTTTAAGCAACTAAATGAATAACCTCGATGCTTCTCAACAAATATGAATTGGACTTTTTCGACTATAGGGGTCCAGAAAAAGAGCTATCCCTGTCCAGAGAGCTGTGATCCAGCTGGAGCGAGGGACAGTAGTGGGATATATCTATTTTCTCCATTTCACGTCCAGTGAGATGTGTCAGTAATTCTGTTGAACACGTCTCAGGAAGCTAAACCAATCAGCTATGCAGGGAGATGCATCCTGGGAGAAAATGTGCTCCTGCTCTACGGATTGTAATGTAGGTCATGTGTCCATTTGATTTCATTTTGAATGCTTGTGATTATAAATATCCGACTGCAAGGAGAGAGATCAACCCAGCCCGGCTACAGATGGAAGCCGGATGTGGATTTGTGGATTTTCACCAACGAGTAATGAACATCAGATCAAATCTGTCCAAAAACAAAATAAAACAAAAACAACGTTCAATGGTTCATGCAATGTCTACTGTTTCTTATGGTCATTTTAAAATCATCAGTACATTCAGTTTGAACTGAAGTAAGATTCTGGTACATTTCATTTAAAAAAAGAGATGAACTACATGGATACATTTGTGTGAATATACAACCGTACTGAACAGTGTGGTTACGTAACAGTTTCAGACTATCTGTGCAGCGGTTCATTGGATGAGGAACGGAAAATAAAAGCCAGCAGTGATGTAAAATATTTAAAAGTACAATAAAAGAAGAACTTACGAAGTAGAAGAAAAATAAAGTATTTTGAATGTTAGTCTTGCAATTGTTTTTAGAATGTAGTGTCCTCAAACAAAATCATGAAATGCCTTCATTCCTATATCATTGTGACTTATCTTCCGCCTTTGTCAACAGCACGAATAGCAATGAAATGCAAATGAAAAAAACACAACCCCGAGGTAAACTGACAATCTACCACCAATCAAACAATTGATTTCCTATTCAAATATTTCACCAGTAATATTATGATAGACAATGCCTTTTTGGTGACGTGCGCGTTGGACAGATAACAGAGACGTGCCACAGTCCAGGTATATTCTAACTGGACCTTAAAGCCAGTTCCACTGCTGATTTACATTCATCCCCTCTAAACAAGGACTGATTTAGACCTGGGACACCAAGTGAGTGCAATTAATTATCAGGTAGAACAGAAAACCAGCAGCACTCCGGACCTCCAGGCTTGGATTTGAATACCCCTGCCATAGCTCCTCCCAGTGTGGTCCAGAAGCAGACAGTTGCAGTGGTCAATCCTGAGACTGTCCTGTCTATATGCAAGCTGCACATGAATGCTCACCATCCCTGGCTCTGGCCCAGATTAGCACTTTCCCAAAGCTGGTTTGGGTGGGAATCAGCCCTTAAGTGTCGGACGCAACATTAGCCCAAGGACAGGAGAGAGCCTGGTTCTAAACAGGGCTACCCTTCATTGCACCTAGACCCATGGCTACCATCAAGCAGCCCCCTGATCCCTAATCACAGCTCACCAGCCAGTGCTATCAATCAACATGATTGGATTTCAAAAAAGGAAACAGAGGCATCCTGTTAGGTGAATATACACGGGTTCTGCTGTATAAAACCAGCAATTCCTAAATAACCAATCACTACGATCGATTCAAAGCGCAATGGTCATTAAAAACAATCGAAATATGGATCCATTTTATATGTCAAAATCAGGGGTGGAATTTAGTCTTGAGCTGGTGACAGTTCATTGTCAAGCATTCATGGCAGCTCCACACAATTGTAGTCTATTATCATCCTAGAGAACGCCTGTCATGGTCTAAATCCTAATGATTGGACCGAGAGAGGGATTCGCTTTTTAAAGCAGAGAATCTGCCTGAGTGTCACTCACCCCTTCCTCTTTAGTACTAAAGAGGGCGCTTGAGCTCGTCAGAGAGCACAAGGCTTCTAATGCCTTTGTGTTGGTAACACTTGGCCATTTCAATAACAGCTTTAATAATGGATGGTGTCATTGAAGGATAGATGGCTGAGGAGTCTACTCTTAAGCCAATGCCCTGGGATTCTTCTGGAGTGATGTGAAGGGAGCGCTTTTTAAACTTAATTTCCAAACTGCCACTTTGTCGTCCATCAATGGGGCCTGCATTTTCTATTTGAGCTAAGAGATCACAGATCAGTTCGTATTTATTTATTTCAAAAGCCGTTGTCCTTACGAACAGGGTCACATATCCTAAAGGGCTGTCAGTCAAGGCTCAAAGATATTTTTGACAATTTGTCAGCCTGCATCAGTGCCTGTCCAGACCCTAGAGTTTTGGTATCATGTCTGAACTAAACAAAAGTAATGGTGAACACACAAACTATGACATTATTTGGTTTACATCAATGGGTAATTATTTCTGTAAATAGTACAGTACCTTGCAAAAGTATTCATCCCCCTAGGTGTTTTTCCCATTTTGTTGCATTACAACCTGTAATTTAAATTGATTTTTATTTCATGTAATGGACATAGACAAAATAGTCCAAATTGGTGAAGTGAAATGAAAAATATTACTTGTTTCAAAAACTTCTAAAATATAAAAAACGGAAAAGTGGTGCGTGCATATGAATCCCCTAAATAAGATCTGGTGCAACCAATTACCTTCAGAAGTTACATAATTAGTTTAATAAAGCCCACCAGTGTGCAATCTAAGTGTCACATAAACCTGTCACACGATCTCATTATATATACAGCTATTCTGAAAGGCCCCAGAGTCTGCAGTGCCACTAAGCAAGGAGCACCACCAAGCAAGTGGCACCATGAAGACTAAGGAGCTCTCCAAACAGGTCAGGGAAAAAGTTGTGGAGAAGTACAGATCAGGTTATAAAAAAATATCAGAAACTTTGAACATCCCACGGAGCACCATTAAATCCATTATTAAAAAAATGGAAAGAACCACAACAAACCTGCCAAGAGAGGGCCACCCACCCGAAACTCGCGGACCAGGCAAGGAGGGCATTAATCAGAGAGGCAACAAAGAGACCAAAGATAACCCTGAAGGAGCTGCAAAGCTCCACAGCGGAGATTGGAGTATCTGTCCATAGGACCACTTTAAGCCGTACACTCCACAGAGCTAGGCTTTACGGAAGAGTGGCCAGAAAAATAGACATTGCTAAAAGAAAAAAAATAAGCAAACACGTTTGGTGTTCGCCAAAAGACGTGGGAGACTCCCTAAACATATGAAAGAATGTACTCTGGTCAGATAAGACTAAAACTGAGCTTTTTGGCCATCAAGGAAAACGTTATGTCTGACGCAAACCCAACACCTCTCATCACCCCGAGAACACTATCCCAGTGAAGCATGGTGGTGGCAGCATCATGCTCTGGGGATGTTTTTCCATTTGCAGGGACTGGGAAACTAATCCGAATTGAAGGAATGATGGATGGTGCTAAATACAGGGAAATTCTTGAGGGAAACCTGTTTCAGTCCAGCAGGACAATGACCCTAAGCATACTGCTAAAGCAACACGCGAGTGGTTTAAGAGGAAACGTTTAAATGTCTTGAATGTCCTAGTCAAAGCCCAGACCTCAATCCAATTGAGAATAGGTGGTATGAATTAAAGGTTGCTGTATACCAGTGGAACCCATCCAACTTGAAGGAGCTGGAGCAGTTTTGAATTGAAGAATGGGCAAAAATCCCAGTGGCTAGATGTGCCAAGCTTATAGAGACATACCCCAAGAGACTTTCTGCTGTAATTGCTGTGAAAGGTGTCTCTACAAAGTGTTGACTTTGGGGGGGTGAATAGTTATGCACGCTTATTTCTTGTTTGTTTCATAATAAAAAATATTTTTCATCTTCAAAGTGGTTGGCATGTTGTGTAAATCAAATGATACAAACACCCCCAAAATCAATTTTATGTCCAGGTTGTAAGTCAACAAAATAGGAAAAATGCAGAGGGGGTGAATACTTTCACAAGCCACTGTATTAGCTTATCAGCCTGGAGACCAGGGTAGAAAGACCACTGGCTGCCATGTTGAGGGCAGTGGTGTCAGTTCAGCTGAAACTAGGGTAGGACAAAGTGACGTGTGTAGAAATACCCCCACCAGTGGAAGCTCATTTAGCGTAGTTCTGCACAATTGCTATTTGTAGAACAGCAAAAACAAACAGAAATCACCACAATATTAGGTTTATATTAGGTTTAAATGTCTGTGGATTGGCGTGTACAATGTACTACTGAACCTCATCATATATACATTGACTCATTTACTCGTGGAAAAGTGCATACAGAGCAACATGAAATAAATCCATAATACATGCTATCAAGTGTCAAGGCCGACTTCAAATACCGACATCAATGTGAAAATAACCAGAGCATAAAACAGCTGACTGCGAATGCAACTATGCCAGAAATATCCTACACATGCATTGAAATAAAAGGCATACATCAAAGGACTTACTTTGGCCGACAATTGACAAGGACGCATGAAGACAAACAAACTCTATCCAAGAATGAAGAAAATCAGGAAATACACAAGGAAAATTGACACTTCAAGCCGGCGCCCTTGATTCAGCACCCCTGAATGGACAGTGCCTCGTTACAGGTAGGCATAGTGGAGCTCCTTGGCATGTGGCTGAATGGACGGTGTCTCTGTCTAGTAGCCAGCTAGAATTATTCCATTTGTGGGCAGTTGGAAATTTCAGGGCACAGTTGGGTAGCCCACAATGCTTGTATGAAAATCATAACTGGCACGCAGATCACTAGAAATGGGAGGATCAATTGTAAATTGACACAGTATTCCGTGACAATGTCATTGTCTCGTGCACTTCCCACCGAAATTGTTGTTCTGCATTCAGAGATGGTCCTTATAATGTGTGTGCACATGCGCACATTCCCCCCCCAGAATAGCTTGTCTCTGTCTGATTATTGTGTTGCCTGGGTGCTAATATTTTTTTGGGTTGAAACGGCGCTACACCCACACTATATCTAAATAACTTAGCAATATTTAATGAAATTTTGCCAGCAAGATTGATCTGTTAGAATATCTAGTTTGAATTCAGGAAGATGGACAGGCAAGACTGATAGGGTGAGAGGTGAAAATGCATTATACCATGATGTTCAAATGTTCATAGATGACCAGCAGGGTCAAATAATAATAATCACAGTGGTTGTCGAGGGTGCAACAGGTCAGCACCAGGAGGAAATGTCAGTTGGCTTTTCATAGCCGATCATTCAGAGTATCTCTACTACTCCTGCTGTCTCTAGAGAGTTGAAAACAGCAGGTCTAGCAGGTCACTGACGCCCCTGGTTTTGTTTCTATAATTGTTCACTGTGAGAAAACGCTCTGACACTGGTCACATGATCACAGTAGAGTGTGAGTAGCAGTAGACCTCAGAAGTAGGATCAGGCATGTGGTGTGTGTGTGCGCGTGTGCGCCTGTGTGTGTTTGTCTCTGTGTGTTTGTGTCTGTCTGTGTCTCTCTCTGTGTGTGTATGCCTCTGTGTTTGTGTGCAATATACGCGCTAATGATGTTTTCTGAGTCTAGATAGCCTACCGCTCTCAGTTTGTCTCCACTGATGGTCTACCCACAATTATCTGTATAAAACTACACTAGAGTATGACTCATGACTAACACAGGAACATGTGTCAAATTGCTACTTGTTTAAACACTCTGTCAACATTTGGGTTTTAACAGGCTACACAGCATGCCTCCTAATTTACTCTGCTTTCTATGCCAAAATAAAGGTATCTTTATGCCAAAAGACAAACCAAACAAATGGAAATTAGTGCAGGAACGAAAGATAAGTCAATTGCGAGAGAGAGAAAGAAGGCTGTAGGTTTATTTGATCCTCTTATCCTACTTGGGGATGCGTTATGCATACTTAATTTTGTGTTGTCTCTATACCCTGCATATTATTGTGGTGCACTGCATGCTGGGTAATGGCTACAGGACATGATGAATGGCTAGTGGTAATGCCTCACGGGGTGGCAGGTAGCCTAGTGGTTAGAGCGTTGGACTAGTAACTGAAATGTTGCAAGATCGAATCTATACCCTGCATATTATTGTGGTGCACTGCATGCTGGGTAATGGCTACAGGACATGATGAATGGCTAGTGGTAATGCCTCACGGGGTGGCAGGTAGCCTAGTGGTTAGAGCGTTGGACTAGTAACCGAAAGGTTGCAAGATCGAATCTCCGAGCTGTCGTTCTACCCCTGAACAAGGCAGTTAACCTACTGTTCCTAGGCTGTCATTGTATTAAGGTCTAGCAAGCTCCCCTAGACTTGCTGATTGTTTACACAGTGCATCTCATAAACCCAGCATAATCTCATTCCCATTCACACTCATCAGAACATTGTAAATATTGTAGGCATGAGAATTTTGAGATTATATTCTTCTTGTCATTTTGCGTTTTTCCTCTGCCTGGAAACGTTTAATTTGATTTGTTTGAAATCAGACCACCTCTGTGTGGGCGACTCATTACTAAACATTCCTACATCTCATCACCAGCTATAGCAGCCATAGTTACCTCTATACACTCACTCAGAATAACATCCAATTAACCTCATTTCTCTGTGTCTTTCACCACAGTGACAAGAGAATCAGGTTCTTAAAAAAACGTATTTAAAAAAAATCCAAAGTGCTTTTGAGTGAAACTAGAGCTGAAAACCACAGCTTAATGAGGTTGAATAGCAAGAGGAAGGTTTCTGGAAGTCAGGTAAACTTGCGTGAAAAGAAAAAGCCTGCCTTTTCTCTTTTCCTCCCCTCCCGCCTCATGTGCGTGATGTTTCCGCTCCATATTTTTGTCAGGGATGGGAGATAAGTGAAATGAGATTAAGGCATGGCCGGAGTAATAGGACATTTCTGACATCCCAGCTAAAGCGATCCTGTTAGCTCTGTCTGAGGGCTGTATGCTGTGACTAATCCAATCGCTGGTGGAGGGCTGCTGGGAGCAGTGCCGAGACAAGTTCCTGTGTGCCTATACACCTCTGTCTTGTTGGAAATGTGCACAATAATGCAATTAAAGCCAATCAATAATAGACTTATCAGTGGAGAGCAGAGGTGGAAGTGGGGGGAAGCACCAACCTCCGCGATCCCTGCTCACACCACCCCAGCCAGACCCCCATCTGTCTCCCATGGGCATGGATAGACAGAGCCTTTTTCTCTCTCTCTCTCTCTCTCTCTCTCTCTCTCTCTCTCTCTCTCTCTCCACATCAAAGAGTTAGGCAGAGCACCTGAGCTCGGCCAAGGAGAGGGTGTTGTCAGTAATAGTTCAAATAGTTCCCAGGCTATGCTTAGCATGATCACTGTATTATTACGACGCCTCTGCCTCTCATATGCTCTCTGCCACAGTGAGAAGCTGTTTTCATAAGGACTCTCGGTCCTTCGCCCACAGTCGTTCTATTCCCCCTGCTTTTCCTACCTCACAGAGCCCGCCCACTCACCTAGGCCCTTCACAACATCTGTCGCAAGTGCAATACATTACCTACAATATTTTCACAGAGCCACATGTAAATGCAGCGTACCATACACAAACACTTTCACCCATTTAAACACAACCAGACACACCTGCCCACACAAACATCTCTCTCCCATTTGTGCATTTGTTTTGAAGACAGCAGTTTAGCGCCCTGAAGTACAATATTGATGGTCACGTTGATACTTCCATAACAGGTGATTTTTATGTTTTAAACACAGTAATATCCGTAATGCAATAGAGCGCATTTACCTTCTGTCTTTATTGGGCTAAACATCTGCTGGCGGCTCACTTTAGCCACCATTATGGTGCCGTGGCCATTTTGTGGCAACAACAAGCAGTTGTTCTAACTTGAATACCTTTTTTCCTGGTGTTGTGTTTACAGGAAAGCAGACAGATAAGTCCAATGTGAGCTTTCCTTCCACAGCGTCTGTGTGCTAAACTCCATTGGCCGTTTAACTATAAATCCCCTGCAGGTCTCCCACTCTCCCTCAATGCTAATTAACCTTTATTGACTGCCTGCCGGGTATAAAATTCCAGCTTTATCTCCTGACATTTAAACGACTGATATAAAGTCAACCTGAAGTGTCGGGGCTGAAGCAACATGCTCAGTACACTATAGCCTTGTGTTCACATTGGCAGTTTGAAATGACCAAAATCCTTTTTTTTTTTTGCATATCTGATTTGAATGTGTTATTTTTCCTGCAGTCTGAACAGCCAAATCTGATTCCTGAAAATGTGATCTGTGTCTGAATGGTCACATTTTAGACTGTTATTTGGCATATCTTGTTGCTTACTAGCTACTCTGTTGACAGTTTGACAAGAACATGTGGTATTTAACTAGCTTGTTAATTTTATACAAACAAATTAGTGAAGGTGCTAGATAGCTAAACAGCTACCTAGCTGTCTAGTTGACTGCTGTGGCCAGCCAAAAAGGACTTGTTTTGAGAGTTGGTTCGTCTTATCCTTTGAGACTTTAAAAGTGTTCTTACACTATGATTTTTAACATTCAAAGCAACTGGGAAACATCCATGCCAGGCATTGTTGTCACCTTAGCTTGCTACATAACCTCGGCATGATAGGACGCAAGCGCACCACCACCAATCAGCTTACAACACTGTGCATACACCCGTCATTACTATGACAACTAGCGTAGCCATGTCTGAAATGACTGCTGTCTGAACACACACAAATCTGATTTGGTTTCCTGTAACTTGCTGTTTGGACAGTCCGTTTTTCAAAATGGATTTGAAACAAAAAAAACAGATTTGAGCATTAAGGCCTGCAGTGTGAACAAGGCTTTGTTCCTAACAATCTCACAGGAGGTTGGTGTCACCTTAATTGGGGAGGACGAGCTCATTGTAATGGCTGCAGCGGAGTCAGTGGAATGGTATCAAATACATCAAACACATGATTTCCATGTGTTTGATGCCATTCCATTACCTCCATTCCTGACAATATTATGAGCCGTCCTCCCCTCAGCACCTCCACTGATCAACCTACTGTCAAGTGTTCCTACTTGGTCACATCCTGGCACTATAGAGCAACACCATTGACTGAGGTGACTAGTGGGCCCAATCTCTAAGGTTAGGGAGTGTGTGGAGGGGGGGGGATATGTTCACTTTCCCAGGGAAATGGAAACACATTTATAAACCTCACTGCAGAAAGCCATTGAGCGTTGATAGTTAGACTGTTTCTGAATGAGATAAATACCACCTACAGTCAGTGTTGAGAAGCTAATCTGAAGCTACCCCACGAAGCTCATCACTAAGCTAAGGACCCTGGGACTAAAGCCCTCCCTCTGCAACTGGATCCTGGACTTCCTGATAGGCCGCCCCCAGGTGGTAAGGGTAGGCAACAACACATCTGCCATGCTGATCCTCAACACTGGGGCCCCTCAGGGGTGTGTACTTAGTCCCCTCCTGTACTCCCTGTTCACCCACGACTGCGGGGCCAAGCACAACTCCAACACCATCATTAAGTTTGCTCACGATACAACAGTGGTAGGCCTGATTACAGACAATGCATTCCAGGTGAAGCTGGTTGAGATAATGCCAAGAGTGTGCAAAGCTGTCATCAAGGCAAAGGGTGGCTACTTTGAAGAATCTTAAATATGTGCTTAGCAAGTCACATAAGTGTTTAACATGATTTTTGAATGACTACTTAATCTCTGTACCCCACACATACAATTATCTGTAAGATCCCTCAGTCAAGCAGTACATTTAAAGCAAAGATTCAACCACAAAAACCAGGGAGGTTTTCTCGCAAATAAGGGCACATATTGGTAGATGGGTAAGAATAAAAAAAGCAGACATTGAATATCCCTTTGATTATGGTGAAGTTATTACTTACACTTTGGATGGTGTATCAATACACCCAGTCACTACAAAGACACAGGCGTCCTTCAGTTGCCAGAGAGGAAGGAAACCGCTCAGGTTTAAAGCCAATGGTGACTTAAAATCAATTACAGAGTTTAATGGCTGTGGTAGGAGAATGGTGGTGGCTGCATCATGTTATGGGTATGCTTGTCAAAATCAAATCAAATCGTCTTGGTCACATATACATGTTTTGCAGATGTTCTTCGATTATAATCACAGCCGTATATATTCCCCCCCAAGCAGACACATCGATTGCTCTGAACGAACTTTATTTGACTTTTTGCAAACTGGAAACCACATATCCTGAGGCTGCATTCATTGTAGCTGGGGATTTTAACAAGGCTAATCTGAAAACAAGACTCCCTAAATTGTATCAGCATATCGATTGCGCAACCAGGGCTGGTAAAACCTTGGATCATTGCTATTCTAACTTCCGCGACGCATATAAGGCCCTCCCCCGCCCTCTTTTCGGAAAAGCTGACCACGACTCCATTTTGTTTCTCCCTGCCTACAGACAGAAGCTAAAACAAGAAGCTCCCGCGCTGAGGTCTGTTCAACGCTGGTCCGACCAATCTGATTCCACGCTCCAAGACTGCTTCCATCACGTGGACTGGGATATGTTCCGCATTGCTGCGAACAACAACATTGACGAATACGCTGATTCGGTGTGCGAGTTCATTAGAACGTGCATTGAATATGTCGTTCCCATAGCAACGATTAAAACATTCCCAAACCAGAAGCCGTGGATTGATGGCAGCATTCGCGTGAAACTGAAAGCGCGAACCACTGCTTTTAATCAGGGCAAGGTGACCGGAAACATGACCGAATACAAACAGTGTAACTATTCCCTCCGCAAGGCAATCAAACAAGCTAAGCGTCAGTATAGAGACAAAGTAGAGTCGTAATTCAACGGCTCAGACACAAGAGGTATGTGGCAGGGTCTACAGTCAATCACGGATTACAAAAAGAAAACCAGTCCCGTCACGGACCAGGATGTCTTGCTCCCAGGCAGACTAAATTACTTTTTTGCCCGCTTTGAAGACAATACAGTGCCACTGACACGGCCCGCAACCAAAACATGTGGACTCTCCTTCACTGCAGCCGACGTGAGTAAAACATTTAAACGTGTTAACCCTCGCAAGGCTGCAGGCCCAGATGGCATCCCCAGCCGCGCCCTCAGAGCATGCGCAGCTGGCTCAGCTGGCTGGTGTGTTTACGGACATATTCAATCAATCCTTATCCCAGTCTGCTGTTCCCACATGCTTCAAGAGGGCCACCATTGTTCCTGTTCCCAAGAAAGCTAAGGTAACTGAGCTAAACGACTACCGCCCCGTAGCACTCACTTCCGTCATCATGAAGTGCTTTGAGAGACTAGTCAAGGACCATATCACCTCCACCCTACCCGGGGCAAACTACCTGCCCTCCAGGACACCTACACCACCCGATGTCACAGGAAGGCCATAAAGATCATCAAGGACAACAACCACCCGAGCCACTGCCTGTTCACCCCGCTATCATCCAGAAGGTGAGGTCAGTACAGGTGCATCAAAGCTGGGACCGAGAGACTGAAAAACAGCTTCTATCTCAAGGCCATCAGACTGTTAAACAGCCACCACTAACATTGAGTGGCTGCTGCCAACACACTGACTCACCTCCAGCCACTTTAATAATGGGAATTGATGGAAATTGATGTAAAATATATCACTAGCCACTTTAAACAATGCTACTTAATATAATGTTTACATACCCTACATTATTCATCTCATATGTATATGTATATACTGTACTCTATCATCTACTGCATCTTTATGTAATACATGTATCACTAGCCACTTTAAACTATGCCACTTTGTTTACATACCCTACATTACTCATCTCATATGTATATACTGTACTCGATACCATCTACTGCATATTGCCTATGCCGTTCTGTACCATCACTCATTCATATATCTTTATGTACATATTCTTTATCCCTTTACACTTGTGTGTATAAGGTAGTAGTTTTGGAATTGTTAGGTTAGATTACTCGTTGGTTATTACTGCATTGTCGGAACTAGAAGCACAAGCATTTCGCTACACTCGCATTAACATCTGCTAACCATGTGTATGTGACAAATACATTTTATTTTATTTTATTTTATTGCGGGTGTAGCAAAATGCTTGTGTTTATAGCTCCAACAGTGCAGTAATATCTAACAATTTCACAAAAATACACATAATACACACAAATCTAAGTAAAGGAATGGAATTAAGAATATATAAATATATGGACGAGCAATGTCAGAGCGGCGTAGACTAAGATACAGTAGAATGGAATACAGTATATACATATGAGATGAGTAAATGCAAAATATGTACACATTATTAAAGTGACTACTGTTCCATTTATTAAAGTGGCCAGTGATTTCAAGTCTATGTATATAGGCAGCAGCCTCTAATGTACGAGTGTTGGCTATTTAACAGTCCGATGGCCTTGAGATAGAAGCTGTTTTTCAGTCTCTCATCGCAGCTTTGATGTAACTGTACTGACCTCACCTTCTGGATGATGACGGGGTGTACAGGCAGTGGCTCGGCTGGTTTTTGTCCTTCCTGTGACATCGGGTGCTGTAGGTGTCCAGGAGGGCAGGTAGTTTGGGCAGACCGCACCAACCTCTGGAGATCCCTGCGGTTGCGGGCAGTGCAGTTGCCGTACCAGACTGTGATACAACCCAACAGGATGCTCTCAATTGTGCATCTGTAAAAGTTTGTGAGGGTTTTAGGTGCCAAGTCAAATTTCTTCAGCCTCCTGAGGTTGTAGAGGCGCTGTTGGGCATTCTTCACCACACGGTCTGTGTGGGTGGACCATTTGAGTTTGTCAGTGATATGTACGCTATCCACCTTCTCTAATGCGGACCCATCGATGTGGATAAGGGGATGCTCCCTCTGCTGTTTCCTGAAGTCCACGATCATCTCCTTTGTTTTGTTGACATTTAGTGAGAGGTTATTGTCCTGGCACCACACTCCCAGAGCCCTCACCTCCTCCCTGTAGGCTGTCTCGCCATTGTTGGTAATCAAGCCTATTACTATTGTGTCATCTACAAACTTGATGATTGAACTGGAGGCGTGCATGGCCACACAGTCATGGGTGAACGGGGAGTACAGGAGGAGGCTGAGCATGCACCCTTGTGGGGCCCCAGTGTTGAGGATCAGTGAAGTGGAGGTGTTGTCTCCTACCTTCATCTCCTGAGGGCGGCCCGTCAGGAAGTCCAGGACCCAGTTGCAAAGGTCAGGGTTCAGACCCAGGGCCTCCAGCTTGATGATGAGCTTGGAGGTTACTATGGTCTTGAATGGTGAGCTATTGTCAATGAACAGCATTCTTACATAGGTATTCCTCTTGTCCAGATGGCATAGGGCAGTGTTCAGTGCGATGGCGATTGCATCGTCTGTGAATCTATTGGGGCGGTAAGGAAATTGAAGTGAGTCTAGGGTGTCAGGTAGAGGTGATATGATCCTTGACTAGTCTCTCAAAGTACTTCATGATGACAGAGGTGAATGCTACGGGGCGATAGTCATTTAGTTCAGTTACCTTTCTTGGCTACAGGAACAATGGTGGCCATCTTGAAGCATGTGGGGACAGCAGACTGGGATAGGCTGAGATTGAATATGTCTCTGAGGACGCGCCTAGGGATGCCATCTGGGCCGGTAGCGGGCCGGTAGCGGGCCGCGTCTAGGGCACTGTGTTATCCTCAAAGCGGGCAAAGAAGGTGTGATGTGTACGCCGAGGAACAGTGAATGTTTACACAGTGTGTTCAATAAAGACATGAAAACGTATAATTGTTTGTGTGTTATTAGTTTAAGCAGACTGTGTTTGTCTATTGTTGTGACCTAGATGAAGATCAGATCAAACTTTATGACCAATTTATGCCGAAATCCAGGTATTTCCAAAGGGTTCACATACTTTTTCTTGCCACTGTAACTTCACTGTTTGTATTCTGACATAAATGCGGTGGTTTGGGCTTTCAGTTTTATCCACATCTATCCACGGTTTCTGGTTAGGGTAGGTTTTACTAGTCACAGTGGGTACAACATCTCCTATACACTTCCTGATAAACCGTATCAGGAATTGATAAACCGTCACCGTATCAGTATTTTTATCAATGTTATTTTCGGAGGCTACTCAGAACATATCCCAGTCCGCGTGATCAAGACAATCTTGAAGCGTGGCTTCCGATTGGTCAGACCAGCTTAGAATAGTTCTTAGCACAGGTACTTCCTATTTGAGTTTCTGCCTATAGGAAGGGAGGAGCTAAATGGAGTCGTGATTAGATTTGCCGAAGGGAGGCCGGGGGAGGGCCTTGTAGTCATCCCAGAAGTTGGATTAGCAGTGGTCGAGTGTTTTAGCAGTGCGAGTACTGAAGTCAATATGTTGATAGAACTTCGGTAGCTTTTTCCTCAAATTTGCTTTGTTAAATACCCAATCTACAATAAATGCCGCCACGGGATATGTGGTTTCCAGTTTGCATAAAGTCCAGTGAAGTTCTTTGAGGGCTGTCATGGTATCGGCTTGAGGGGAAATATACATGGCTGTGACTATAACCGAAGATAATTATCTTGGGAGGTAAGACAGTAGGCATTTGATTGTGAGGTATTCTAGGTCGGGTGAACAAAAGGACTTGAGTTCCTGTATGTTATCACAATCACACCATGAGTAGTTAATCATGAAAGCTGATTATCTCTTTCCGTAGAGATATTTATTCCTGTCTGCGTGATGAACTGAGAACCCAACTGGCTGTACGGACTCAGACAGTACATCCCGAGAGTCCCATGTTTCCGTGAAACAGACTATTTTACAATCCCCGAGGTCTCTCTGGAAGGAAATCCTCTCCCTCAGCTCGTCAACTTTATTATCCAGAGACTGAACATTAGCTAGTAATATACTCGGAAGCGGTGGGTGGTGTGCGCGTCTCTTGAGTCGGACTAGAGTCCACTCCAAGTATCTCTTCCCCTTCTGGTGATGTTTTGGGTCAGCCCCTGGAATCAGTTCAACTGCCCTGGATGGTACGAACGAAGGATCCGATTCGGGAAAGTCGTATTCCTGGTCGTAATGCTGGTAATGCCAGTGAGTTACCGCCGCTCTGATATCCAAAGTTATTCCCGGCTGTATGTAATAACACCAAAACATTTCTGGCCTAATAATGTAAGAAATAACACATAAAAAAACAAAATACTGCAAAGTTGCATAGGGGCTAGAAGCTCTGCTGCCTCTCTTTCGACGCCATTACGAATGTCATTGGCAAGGACTAGGGAGTTTTTTTAGGATAAAAATAAACTGAATAGAGCTAAGCGCAGGCAAAATCCTAGAGGAAAACCTGGTTCTGTCAGCTTTCCACCAGACATTGGGAGACACATTCACCTTTCAGCAGGACAATAACCTAAAACACAAGGCTAAATATATGTGGCCTAGCTACAGTTTTGACTTAAATATATGGCAAGATTTTTGAAATGGCTGCCTAGCAATGATCAACAACCACCTTGACAGAGCTTGGAGTATTTTTTAAAGAATAATGTGTATTGTACAATCCAGGTGTGCAAAGCTCTTAGAGACTTACCCAGAAGGACTCACAGCTGTAATCGCTGCCAAAGGTGATTCTAACATGTATTGACTCAGGTGTGTGAATACTTATGTAAATGAGATATTTCTGTATTTAATTTTCAATAAATGTGTAGTTAAAGCATTAAGGTTAGGGTTAGGATTAGCCAATAGTTGCTAATTAGCTAAAATGCTAAAGTTGTCCATTACGTAATTTGAACGCCCATCAACTGAGACCAACCTCCCCTTCTATCATTTGTGTCTTAAGTAATCTACTGTCTTTATCTGTGATTGAAATGCACTGCATACAAAATCGTGAACTGCACACAAAAAAATACACTTTTTCGTGTGCCTGTCACAAATTTCCAATATTCACAAGAATTTATGATACTATGATTTGTGGTTCATAGGTGAAGCACTTGAGTGGGCACCAGACCACGGGGCTCTGTGTGCTTGTCCTCCGAATGAGAATGCAGAGGGAGAGGGAGGGGTAGGAGAGAGAGAGAGAGTTTATATTGGTTATGCAGATCAGCCTAGAGAAGTGAGCGCGGGGATCAGAGCGGCCGCTGAGGCATTGACGGGGTAATTTGCTGCCGGAGCTCTGGGAGCGGTGTTGTTTAGCGGTAGGAGGCTGATGAGTAGTCCAGCTAGGAGGGGGTGGGGAGTGAGAGGGAGCGGGAGCGATATTGGACTGAAGACAACTCAGTGAAATCACCCCAACCCATCCCATCCCATCCCACACAGGGCAGATAGGAAGGAGGCCCACCAGTGGGACCCTGCCCCTCCGGCCTCCTGGCCCGACTGGAGCTCCCTGACTTCTCCTTCTCTTGACAGGGGCTCCTCTCATCATCTGGCCCCTGGGACAGGGCCCTGGTGCTAATTGGCTAACGATAGCCTGTCTCCACCAGTCCCTCCTATTGTGCCCCGGTAGCTTGCCCCAATGATTGGCTCACTGCTCGGCTGACTTTTGTCTCTGGATCATGAGCCCAATGAGCCGTGACAGTAAATGGAGACCAGAGGGGATTCTGGGTGGGGTCATAATCTGGCGCTCAAAATTATAGAGTCAGAATTCTGATGAAGTCATAATTACACAGATTTGGGGCTGTGATAGATGGGAGCTGCAGTAGTTTGAAGTCAAACAGTTTGAAAGTCTCTGTGTATATGATAATAAGTGCCTGCTGCTTCATTATCTCAGTAAATCCCCGTAATACAGGACAATGTGAACTAGGGTGGAACACTTCTCTTTTTGACTGAGCTTCAGTACAAAGGATTAAGGCACCTTTTTATTGACATTTTACTGAGCTTCTATACAGAGGATTACAGCAACTTTTGTTTAGCATTGAAAGCATTGAATGATCTCTAATATTACTACGAGATGCTACACTACTCTGCATCCTTTCTGTTACTGCTGAATGATAGATAGCACTGGTCAAAATGACTGTTGTTGATATCAGAGACCCAGCCAAGTTAATGGGAAAGCACTTTTCATGAATCCTGTTTTTTAAAAGCATTATTTTTCATTTAGAATCAACTTGAGAGAAACTATAGAATCACATATACGACTTAAAGACAAGGAAATGAAAGCAGACGCTGATTTAACAATGCTGAAAATAAACTTTGCACTAGTCGTTAAAAGCAAATGTCTGTTTTTTCCCCTCACAGAACTTATTATTAATGCAGTTTAATGGAGCTTAAACAGCAGAGGATTTGCACCAGGATTATAAAGCCATCAAATTGAGCAGGGAGGAAAGGAAATGAATACATTGGGAATCGGCACAGCATATGCATTTCTTACCATTCCGTATGCGTCCATCCCAACAAATGTTCTGAGTGCTTTCTGCATTGCTCATCCTTGAGCAAGTCTAAAAGCATTCTTTCAAAATGAGAGAGACAGTTCTGAGTTGACATGCAAATAAAAAAAAACCAGAATAGATCACCTTCTCTTGTTCCTCATCTCCATAGCAGATGGGACTAGTAGTCATTTCCTCCTGTGTCTATGATATGGGTGTTTCATCCCAAATGGCACCCTATTCCCTACCTAGTGCATTACTTCTCACTAGGGCCCATAGGGATAGGGTGCCATTTGGGATTCAGCCATGTTCTGGCCTAATCAGAGATGTAGCTATTTATTTCTGTACCAGGGGTCCATTGAGATCCATTAACTCACCATGCAGGTTCCCATTCACTAGATACTCACAATTATTCTTGACAGGCACATAACCTCGCGTCTCCTCATAGAACCTCTTTCATCATTTCATTTGTCAGCCACTTTAAACCCACACCCCTCAAGACTCTCCCTCTTCCTCCAACACACTTCCTCTCTCACTCCTGCCTTTTTTTATTCCCTTTCATCATATACCCTCCCACATTGTATTTATAGTGATCAGATGATCTGTTGCATTTCTGTTGCATGGTCATTATTTGGTGCCTCCTACTAATTTGCCACCACACTTCACACACAGCCCTCTACTCAGTCCACAGCCCTCTACACCTCACACCCCTTCTCACCTGTTCCATCGACCTCCTTTTAGTCTCCATTCCCTCTGCTCTCCTGCTCTCTCTGGGTGCTATTCCATCCCCAAGACCTCTTCTGGGGCCGGCTCCCTACCATTGCCGTGCTGCCAGTTTGGTTGTCCCATTTGCTTGAAAGCAGTAATGCCCGGGAACAGGGTAAATGAGGCACATTCACACTCAATCTCCCAGCCGAGGCCCTGTAGAGGCCTGATTGGAGAAAAGTGGCGCTCTCCGTGGTGCTGAAAAAGAAATGTCCTGCACGTCTAGCACTGCAGCTCAGCCATTCACTCGTAAGAAAGCCTACTTCGTTTTTTTGGGAGGCAGGCAGGTTTTCATCGCCCACACTTTTGTTGCCGGTATCAGGGGTTCAGTTAAGACATAAATAACTGAATACGTACATGGAAAATGAATAGGTGATTAAGCGGTAGTCAACCCTGATTCTCTCCTGTGGAGAGATGAGGCGGTGGCTCTGATAGAAGACAATGGGCCTCTCAGACACCACTGAGCAGGGGGAGGGACCTCACAGCGGCTCAGCACACAGATGAGACAGGCTGGAAAAGGACTGCTAAGTGCTGCAATACATTTATTAACTCTTTAATAGCAGAGAATATTAAGCACGTTTGGCACCCTTGCAGAGGAGGCCTGGTTTTTACTGCCTGGACCAGACCCCGGTGTATCCTGTTGACTGATCATAATTGTTCATTTAACTGATTAACACAAATCCATATCCCCCTGCAGCCTCTGACAATCAATAGCATAGTGAGACAGGGCCAAAGAGTGTTGATTGTACCTATCCCTAGACTTTACCAATGTTTTGTGTTACTGTGTTGGAGTAATGGTATCCCTAGAGCAGTGACCCGATGACTCTAACCCTTAGAAATATAATGAATATTCTCTAACCCCCATTTCGCAATTGCGACTCATCTCCCTTCCTCCCTCCCTTCCCATGACAATTTCTCTCTGTCTTTGTTGTTTCCCTGGTGCTTGGATATCTACCCCGTTTCCAACGGCAACTTGTCCTACTGCAAAAGCCTACAGCACGGCCCGTTGCCTATTTCATTATTCACACACGCCATTTCCTTTTTTCTTTCTCTCCAAGCTCTCTTATTATTCACGGGTGAGACCAGACTGTTACAGAGACTGGCCTCCACTGATGACAGCATTGGGGAGGGCCCTACCCCCTTATCTTGCCTTGTCCACATCTCTCTCAGGGTCAGAGTTCAACTTGAGAGGCAATGGTGCCCATTACAGTAAATGCAGTGTTGAAACAGAACACTTTGATTCTTTCATTAAGTCTTTACTCACGTTTTGTATTATCATTGAGTCTATCTACCTCTGACAACTGATTCTTATTGAACCGTGCTATGCAACCTAAACCCCTTCGCCAGGGCTCATCTTGTAGACCGAGGTACAGCATGCGAAGAGGGAGCTTCGGGTTTATTTCCACCCGAAATCCCCTTTCTGAAGCAAAACACACCTGCTTCTTATGTATGCCTGGCCTAGCTGTGTGTGTGTTTCTGCATGTTGCGCTCTTAATACCTCCTTTTGTTCAGAACCGTTAATTATGCAGAACTCAGAACCCTCTCAGCTCCATGGACACAAAGACCAGCCCATGATTTATTTACAAGTGGATTTAATTATACAGTTTAGAATTAGCTGTTCTTCTAATGGGAAAAAAACCATAAGGTAAACACAGCACATTGTCTCTCTGTAAGAGGAGCACACGATCACAAGCTGTTTAGCATTGATTGTGGATTGCGACTGCCTGTGTGTGTGTGTGTGTTCGTGTGTGTGTGTGTGTGTGTGTGTGTTGTGGCAGGTGTAGGTGTGAAATAAATGTTTGTCTTTACAGGCAGTATTGTATCAGCTCATGACTGACAAGCAGCTCAGTTGATCAATGTCTTCATTTATGTGCCTGTTATGCAACATTGATATCAGGTGTAATGGCACTTGAATATCTTACCTAGCTATTTTCAGATGATCTCATTTTGCTATTTTGTACCTTTGTCAACTATGAGTGGGTTTTCTGTACCTGTTCGCTTCTCTCCCTGTAGGCTTTACAGACCCCTTGGCTGAAACCCTTCTAATTTAGTGTACCCTGCGTGCACATCCCATTCTGGAATTCAGTGTTTGGAACTGCTGATCTGAGTTTAATTCTACTTATGTTGCCCTTCAGTCTCTAGACTTTTTGGCCCTGACGGAGACATGGATCACCCCAGAGAACACTGCTACTCCAGCTGCTCTCTCTTCATCTGACTACGTGTTCTCTCATAGTCTGAGAGCATCTGGTCGTCGCGGTGGTGTCACAGGGCTACTCATACTCAAGCGGAGATTTTATATTTTCTCCCTCACCTGTTGTCACAACTTCCGCGGAAGTCGGTCCCTCTCCTTGTTTGGCGGTGTTCGACCTTCTAGCCATCACTGATCCATTTATCATTTTCCATTGGTTTTGTCTTGTCTTCCTTCACACCTGGTTCCAATCCCATCAATTAAATGTTTTATATTTAACCCTCTGTTTCCCCTCATGTCCTTGTTGGAGATTGTTTTATTGTATGTTATGTGAAGGTCATGTGTCAGTGTGTGACAGGTTTTGTACACACATATTATTTTTTGTATATTTTGGTTTTTGGAGTTTTATGAGCACTTAAACGACTCTGTTCATACCAAGTTCATTTTCCTGCGTCTGACTTCCCTGCCACCGACACGCACCCATTACACCTTTCTTTCTCCTCATTTGAATTCCATGCTGTCACTGTCACTTGTTCACCTCCATTCTCCAGACCAATATCTGGAGACGTCCTCTCATTCCTCACTTCCTTCATCAACTCATCAATGACCACTGGCTGCGTCCCCTCTGACATCAAAAATGACCGGTCCCCTCCTCAAGAAACCAACACTACCAGGTGACAGGAGAGGATCTGTTTCTGCATCACATGCTCTCATTACTGGTGTCACCCAGAGCTGCTCTTACTCCCGGGGAAGACCTGCCTGTTCCAAGAATTTCAAGTGCATTTGCAAAAACAATCCAGCCCTATGATGAAACTGTTACCTCTGCTGCAAAGGATAAGTTCATTAGAGTTATCAGCCTCAGAAATTGCAGCCCATATAAATGCTTCATGGAGTTCAGGTAACAGACACATCTCAACAAATTAATCAATGAACTGTTCAGAAGACACTCCGTGAATCAGGCATTTTGTCGAATTGTTGCAAAGAAACCACTACTAAAGGACACCAATAAGAAGAAAATACTCGCTTAGGCCAAGAAATATGAGCAATGGACATTAGACTGGTGGAAATCTCACCTTTGGTCTGATGCGTCTAAATTTGAGATTTTTGGTTCCAACCGCCGTGTCTTTTTGAGACGCAGAGTAGGTGAATGGATGGTTCCCACCGTGAAGCATGGAGGAGGAGGTGTGATGGTGTGGGGATGCTTTGCTGGTGACACTGTCTGGGATTTATTTAGAATTCAAGACACACTTAACCAACATGGCTACCACAGCATTCCTCAGCGACCATTCCATCTGGTTGGCGCTTAGTGGGACTATCATTTGTTTTTCAACAGGACAATGACCCAACACACCTCCAGGCTGTGTATGGGCTATTTGACCAGGAAAGAGAGTGATGGAGTGCTGCATCAGATGACCTGGACTCCACAATCACCCAACCTCAACGCAATGGAGATGGTTTGGGATGAGTGGGACAGCAGAGTGAAGGAAAAGCAGCCAACAAGTGCTCGGCATATGTGGGAACTCCTTCAAGACAGTTGGGAAATCATTCCAGGTGAAGTTGGTTGAGAGTATGGTATATGTATAGCAATAGTTAAATAGGATAGGCCTTGACTAGAATACAGTATATACAGTGCCTTGCGAAAGTATTCGGCCCCCTTGAACTTTGCAACCTTTTGCCACATTTCAGGCTTCAAACATAAAGATATAAAACTGTATTTTTTGTGAAGAATCAACAACAAGTGGGACACAATCATGAAGTGGAACGACATTTATTGGATATTTCAAACTTTTTTAACAAATCAAAAACTGAAAAATTGGGAGTGCAAAATTATTCAGCCCCCTTAAGTTAATACTTTGTAGCGCCACCTTTTGCTGCGATTACAGCTGTAAGTCGCTTGGGGTATGTCTCTATTAGTTTTGCACATCGAGAGACTGAATTTTTTTCCCATTCCTCATTGCAAAACAGCTCGAGCTCAGTGAGGTTGGATGGAGAGCATTTGTGAACAGCAGTTTTCAGTTCTTTCCACAGATTCTCGATTGGATTCAGGTCTGGACTTTGACTTGGCCATTCTAACACCTGGATATGTTTATTTTTGAACCATTCCATTGTAGATTTTGCTTTATGTTTTGGATCATTGTCTTGTTGGAAGACAAATCTCCGTCCCAGTCTCAGGTCTTTTGCAGACTCCATCAGGTTTTCTTCCAGAATGGTCCTGTATTTGGCTCCATCCATCTTCCCATCAATTTTAACCATCTTCCCTGTCCCTGCTGAAGAAAAGCAGGCCCAAACCATGATGCTGCCACCACCATGTTTGACAGTGGGGATGGTGTGTTCAGGGTGATGAGCTGTGTTGCTTTTACGCCAAACATAACGTTTTGCATTGTTGCCAAAAAGTTCAATTTTGGTTTCATCTGACCAGAGCACCTTCTTCCACATGTTTGGTGTGTCTCCCAGGTGGCTTGTGGCAAACTTTAAACAACACTTTTTATGGATATCTTTAAGAAATGGCTTTCTTCTTGCCACTCTTCCATAAAGGCCAGATTTGTGCAATATACGACTGATTGTTGTCCTATGGACAGAGTCTCCCACCTCAGCTGTAGATCTCTGCAGTTCATCCAGAGTGATCATGGGCCTCTTGGCTGCATCTCTGATCAGTCTTCTCCTTGTATGAGCTGAAAGTTTAGAGGGACGGCCAGGTCTTGGTAGATTTGCAGTGGTCTGATACTCCTTCCATTTCAATATTATCGCTTGCACAGTGCTCCTTGGGATGTTTAAAGCTTGGGAAATCTTTTTGTATCCAAATCCGGCTTTAAACTTCTTCACAACAGTATCTCGGACCTGCCTGGTGTGTTCCTTGTTCTTCATGATGCTCTCTGCGCTTTTAACGGACCTCTGAGACTATCACAGTGCAGGTGCATTTATACAGAGACTTGATTACACACAGGTGGATTGTATTTATCATCATTAGTCATTTAGGTCAACATTGGATCATTCAGAGATCCTCACTGAACTTCTGGAGAGAGTTTGCTGCACTGAAAATAAAGGGGCTGAATAATTTTGCACGCCCAATTTTTCAGTTTTTGATTTGTTAAAAAAGTTTGAAATATCCAATAAATGTCATTCCACTTCATGATTGTGTCCCACTTGTTGTTGATTCTTCACAAAAAAATACAGTTTTATATCTTTATGTTTGAAGCCTGAAATGTGGCAAAAGGTCGCAAAGTTCAAGGGGGCCGAATACTTTCGCAAGGCACTGTACATATGAAATGGGTAAAATAGTATGTAAACATTATTCAAGTGAACAGGGTTCCATTATTGAAGTGACCAGTGCTCCATGTCTATGTACATTGGCAGCAGCCTCTAAGGTTCCGGGTTGAGTAACTGGGTGGTAGCCGGCTAGTGACAGTGACTAAAGTTCAGGGCAGGGTACTGGGCGGAGGCCGGCAAGTGATGACTATTGAATAGTCTGATGGCCTTGAGATAGAAGCTGTTTTTCAGTCTCTTGGGCCCATCTTTGATGCACCTGTACTGACCTCGCCTTCTGTATGGTAGCGGGTGAACAAGCCGTGGCTCGGTTGGCTGAGGTCCTTGATGATCTTTTTGGCCTTCCGGTGAAATTGGGTGCTGTAGATGTCCTGAAGGGCAGGAAGTGTGCCCTCGCTGATGCGTTGGGCAGAACACACCATCCTCTGGAGTTGCAGTACAAGGCGGTGATACAGCCTGACAGGATGCTCTCAGTGGTGCATTTGTAAAGGTTTGTAAGGGTCATAGGAGCCAAGCCAAATTTCTTAAGCCTCCTGAGGTTGAAGAGGTACTGTTCACGACATTGTCTGTGTGGGTTGACCATTTCAGATTGTCAGTAATGTGTACGCAGAGGAGCTTTTCACCTTCTCCACTGCGGCCTCGTCGATATGGATAGAGGCTTGTTCCCACTGCTGTCTCCCGAAGTCCACAATCAGCTCCTTCTCTTTGTTGATGGAGAGGTTATTTTCCTGGCACTACTCCACCAGGGCCCCCACCTCCTCCTTGTAGACTGTCTAGTTGTTGTTGGTAATCAGGCCTACCACTGTTGTGTCATCTGCAATCTGGATGATTGAGTTGGAGATGTGCGTGGCCACTCAATGGGTGAACAGGGAGTCCAGGAGGGGGCTGAGCATGCACCCTTGGGGGATCCCTATGTTGAGGATCAGCATAGTGGTGGTGTTGTTGCCTACCTTCCCCATCTTGGGGAGGCCCGTCAGGAAGTCAAGGACCCATTTGCACAGGGTGGGGCTCAGACCCAGGGCCCCGAGCTTAATGATGAGCTTGGACGGTACTATGGTGTTGAAGTCTGAGCTGTAGTCAATTAACAGCATTTCTACATAGGTATTCCTCTTGTCCAGAAGGCATAGGGCAGTGTGCAGTGTGATGGTGATTGCGTCATCCGTGTTGGGTAAGGTGGTGGGTAAATGATCCTTAACTAGCCTCTCAAAGCATTTCATGATGACAGGAGTGAGTGCTACAGGGTGATAGTCATTTAGTCCAGTTACCTTCGCTTTCTTGGGTACAGGAACAATGGTGGACATCTTGAAGCAAGTGGGGACAGCAGACTGAGATAGGGAGATATTGAATATGTCTGTAAACACTCCAGCCAGCTGGTCTGTGCGTCTTACTCACATCAGCCACAGAGAATGAGAGCTCACAGTCCTATGGAGTGGCAGTGGCCCACGTCGGTGGCACTGTGTTTTCCTCGAAGCTGTCAAAGAAGGTGTTTAGCTTGTTCGGTATTAAGACGGTGTCCGCGAATGTCTGAACCGTTGAATTGCGACTCCACTTTGTCTCTGTACTGACATTTTGCCTGTTTGATTGCCTAACAGAGGGCATATCTTGACTGTTTGCATTCAACCATATTCCCAGTCACCTTGCCACGGTTATATGCAGTGGTTTGCGCTTTCAGTTTTGCAAAAATGCTGCCATCTGTCCACTTTTTGGGGTTTGGATAGGTTTTGGTCATCACGGTGGGAACAACATCCCCTTTACACTTACTGATGAAATCAGTCACCGTGTCAGTGTATACGTCAACGTTATTCTCAGAGGCGACCCAGAACATATCCCATATCCCAGCATGATTAAAACAATCTTGAAGCATGGATTCCGATTGGTCAGATCAGTGAACAGTGCTTACCACCGGTACTTCCTGTTTGAGTTTCTGCCTATAGGAAGGGAGGAGCAGGATGGAGGTGGGATCGGATTTGCCTAAGGGAAGGCGGGAGAAGGCCTTGTAGCTGTCCCCGATGGGAGAGTAGCAATAGTCGAGAGTTTTCGATGCGCAAGTAGTGCAGGCAATGTGTTGGTAAACTTTGGTAGCGATTTCCTCTAACTCACGAGAAGAGTCTTGCACTGTGGAGGACAAGGACACTTGAAGAGTAGCACCTGGCCCCTCAGAACACCACTCTTTAGAAATATGGCCTTAAAGGAACAGCATAATTTAACACTACAAATTCCTTAACCGTCCTGCAACATGCCGCAGGAAGTAATGGACTGCCATGGGTGTTTATTTTTTTATTTGAATCCGAATTAGTAGGTGTGTTCAAGCTGGTTGAGAGAATGCCCAGAGTGTGCAAAGCTTTCATCAAAGCAAAGGGTGGCTACTTTGAAGAATCTCAAATATAAAATATATTTTGATTGGTTTAACACTACTGCATGATTACTACATGATTTCATGTGTTATTTCATAGTTTGGATGTCTAGACTATTATTATCCAATGTAGAAAATAGTCAAAAATGAGTATGTGTGTCCAAAATTTTGACTGGTACTGTATATATATAGAAATAATAATATGTGTGTTAGTGTGTTTGTTTCTGTGTGTGTCCCCTCACATGTCCCCGCCGTTCCATGAAATGCTGTTTAATCTTTTTATTTTTGCTGTTTGATTGAGTAATTGGAGATGGAAGGGAGTTCCATGCGATCATGGCTCTGTGAAGAGACCCCTGGTGGTAAGTCTTGTGGGGTATGTGTGGGTGTCTGAGCTGAATGTTATTTGATTATGCAGATGATCTGAAGTTTTCAATACAGTAATGTTTCTCGTAAAAACTAGAAGAGAAGCAGTTCATCTCTCGTCAACCCTGAACCAGGAAAGACTGGCATGCATGCTGTTGATGTTAGTTCTGTATGTGCAGTTAAGGGCAAGGCGTGCTGCTCTGTTTTGAGCCGGCTGCAGCTGTTTGCTGCACTTGGACCATATTACTGGACAGTTATCAAGATGGGACAACACCAGAGCCTGAACAACTAGTACAGTTGATTTTTGTGAGTAAAAAAACTCGAACTTGAACTAAATACAATGCTTTTAGATGTAGATGTATTTAAGGCCCATACCCATTCTGATACTGATTTGTAACTTCTTATTTAGAATTTCAGTGAGTTCTCTGGCTTTGGGTGCTGACATGTACAGTGTGGAATCATCCACATAAATAGTCTTTTGTAGCTTTGTGTAAGACCAATGGCAAATCATTTGTAAAAATAGAGAGGAGTAACGGCCCAAGGCAACTGCCCGGAGGGCCATATCTGACTTTAAGAGAAGCTTCCCTTGACGAACACTTTCTGGGTTCTATTTGATAAATAACTCTCAATCATCGGATGGCAGGTGATGTAAAGCCATAACAAGTGAGTTTCTTCAATAACAATTTATGATCAATAACATCAAAGGCTGCACTGAAATCTAACAATACAGCTCCAACTATCATTTTATTATCCATTTCTTTTAACCAATCGTCTGCCACATGAGTCAGTGCAGTACAAGTTGAGTGCCCTTATCTATATGCATGCTGAAAGTCAGTAGTTATATTGTTCTCTGAAAAACAGCGTTGCATTTGGTCAAACACAATTCTTCCATCAGTTTACTAAGAACAGACAGAAAACTGATTGGGTGGCTTTTAGAGGCAGCAAAGGGTGCTTTACTATTTTTAGGCAGTGGGATTACTTTAGATTCCTTCCACGCCTGTGGACACACATACTCCTTTAAACTTTGGTTAAAGATATAGCAAATAGAGGTGGCAATACAGTCTGCTACTATTCTCAATAGTTTCCCATTATCACGTTTTAAAGAAGACCCAGATGCAGACAGTGTCAAAGTAACAAAAGTTTATAACTAGAACAGGGGGTTGGCAAAACGACAGGTCAAGGGGCAGGCAGAGGTCAGCAATCCAGATAACTTAACCAAATTCAAAACAGCAATCCTGCAAATGATGGTTCACTGTACAATGTTGTCATTTAACTCTTGAGTTTTTCCACTTTACCAGTGAAGTAGTCATTGAAATGATTGGCAATATCAAAAGGTTTCATTATAAAGACCCATCAACTTCAATGAATGATGGAGATGAATTGGATTTTCATTTAAGGTATTCAAATGTCTTTTTCCATTTTGTTTTATGTCATTTATCTTGGTTTGGTAATAACATTTCTTATTTTTGTTAAGTTTAGTCACCAAATGTCTTAATTTACACCATGTCAACCAATCAGCTGAGCAACCTGATTTGTTTGCCACATCTTTTGCCTCATTTCTTTGAACCATGCCATTTTTCAATTTATCATCAATCCAGAAGGCTGTAACAGTTCTCACAGTTAATTTATTAACAGGTGCATGCTTATCAACAATTGGCAGGAACACTTTTACAAATACTTCCAGTGCTTCATTTGGATTCACTTTCTCATACACAGACTCGGGTTGCACAATAATCAAATTCAGATCAAAATTGTGAGATTGACGTTCAATAACCATATCGCAAGAGGCTGCGATTTTCTCCTTTCTTTGAAATTCCGTTAATACAACAAAAACTAACTACGGAGATGCGCTAGATACTGTTCATTCACTCCACAGTACATGCACAGAGGATGCTGACCAATCACAACTGGGCCCTCTCACTCTCTGCATGGCATGCACATGCTGGCCAATCACAAGCAAAAAAGAATATGGAAGTATATTTTCTGGGTGATTTTAAATATTGACTGGCTCTCATCAAACTGCCCACTTAATAAAAAGCTTCTAACTGTAACCAGTGCCTGCAACCTGATTCAGGTTGTCAGTCAACCTACCAGGGTAGTTACAAACAGCACAGTAATTACATCTTCAACGTGTATTGGTCACATCTTTACTAATGCTGCAGAAATTTGCTTTAAAGCAGTATCCAAATCCATAGGATGTAGTGATCACAATATGATAGCCATATCTAGGAAAACCCAAAGAAAAAATTGTGTTTCACTGAAAACAAATTGACAACAGACTTTCGGCACGCATATATGGAAGGACACTCAACAAGCACAGCACTTACACAAATGACTGATGATTGGCTGAGAGACATTGATGACAAAATGATTGTGGGGGATGGTTAGACTTCATTGCAGCTTTTGACATTATCGATCATAGTCTGCTGCTGGAAAAAACGTATGTGTTATGGTTTTACACCCCCTGCTATAATGTGGATACTTGTCTAACAGAACACAGAAGGTGTTCTTTAATGGACGACATGTCCCTGGCTTTGAGTTAGGCAAGTGTGTCTATGTATGAGGATGACTCAACACTATACACGTCAGCTACTACAGCAACTGAAATGACTGCAACACTTAACAAAGAGCTGCAGTTCGTTTCGGAATGGGTAACAAGGAATAAGTTAGTCCTAAATATTTCCAAAACTAAAAGCATTGTATTTGGGACAAAACTAAACCCTAAACCTCAACTACATCTCGTAATTAATAATGTGGTAATTGAGCAAGTTGAGGTGACCGTCATGGTCAAAATATATTGATTCAACAGTAGCTAAGATGGGGAGAAATCTGTCCATAATAAAGCGCTGCTCTGCCTTCTTAACAACACTATCAACAAGGCACGCCCAATTTTTCAGTTTTTGATTTGTTAAAAAAGTTTGAAATATCCAATAAATGTCGTTCCACTTCATGATTGTGTCCCACTTGTTGTTGATTCTTCACAAAAAAATACAGTTTTATATCTTTATGTTTGAAGCCTGAAATGTGGCAAAAGGTCGCAAAGTTCAAGGGGGCCGAATACTTTCGCAAGGCACTGTACACCTGTTCTGAAAAGCCCCAGAGTCTGCAACACCACTAAGCAAGGGGCACAACCAAGCAAACGGCACCATGAAGACCAAGGAGCTCTCTAAGTAGGTCATGGACAAAGTTATAAAAAACTATCCGAAACTTTGAACATCCCTGGAGCACCATTAAATCCATTATTAAAAAATTTAAAGAATATGGCACCACAACAAACCTGCCAAGAGAGGACCTCCTACCAAAGAGGACCACCTACCTACTCACAGACCAGGCAAGGAGGGCATTAATCAGATGCAACAAAGAGACCAAAGATAACCATGAAGGATCTGCAAAGCTCCACAGTGGAGATTGGAGTATCTGTCCATATGACCACTTCAAGCCGTACACTCCACAGAGCTGGGCTTTACGGAAAAGTGGCCAGAAAAAAAGCAATTTCTTAAAGAAAAAAATAAGCAAACACTTATTGTATGCCAAAAGGCATGCAGGAGACTCCCCAAACATTTGGAAGAAGGTACTCTGGTCAGATGAGACTAAAATGTTGCTTTTTGGCCATCAGGGAAAATGCTATGTCTGGCGCAAACCCAACACCTCTCATCACCCCGAGAACACCATCCATACAGTGACGCATGGTGGTGGCGGCATCATGCTGTGGGGATGTTTTTCATCAGCAGGGAATGGGAAACTGGTCAGAATAGAAGGAATGATGGATGGCGCTAAATACAGGGAGATTATTGAGGGATACCTGTTTCAGTCTTCCAGAGTTTTGAGATTGGGACGGAGGTTCACCTTCCAGCAGGACAATGACCCTAAGCATACTGCTAAAGCAACACTTGAGTGGTTTAAGGGGAAACATTTAAATGTCTTGGAATGGCCTAGTCAAAGCCCAGACCTCAAAACCCCAAGAGACTTGCAGCTGTAATTGCTGCAAAAGGTGGCTCTACAAAGTATTGACTTTGGGGGGTGAATAGTTATGCATGCTCAAGATCTTCTTTTTTTGTTTTATTTTTGTTTGTTTCACAATAAAAAATATTTTGCATCTTCAAAGTGGTAGGTAAATCAAATGATACAACCCCCCCCAAATCAATTTGTAAATTAACAAAATAGAAAAAATGCCAAGGGGGGTGAATACTTTCGCAAGCCACTATACATGGAACTCTATTCCACATCAGGTAACTGACGCAAGCAGTAGAATCAGATTTAAAAAGCAGGTCAAAATACAGCGGGGACTGTGAAGCAACACAAACATAGGCACAGACACATGCATACACACAAGCACTATACATACACGTACACATACATACACGATACCATACGCACTATACACACACGTACACATGGATTTTGCGTTGTAGATATGTGGTAGTGGAGTATGGACCTGAGGGCACACACTTGGTGTGTTGTAAATTCTGTAATGAATGGATTGTAATGTTTTTTAAAATTGTATAACTGCCTTGGCCAACTGCTAATGGGGATCTATAATAAATACAAATACAAGCGCCTGTGCATCTTTAGTGGTGTGGCAGTATTTTGGCTACATGCAAACCGATGTCAACCAAATGCAAGTGTTGTGCAAAAAGTGTCTCAGAGTTGTCACAACATCAAGAGGCAGCACGACACATTCATTTAATCATTTGAACCATCCCCTACTTTACGATGATTTGCATGGTGGATAAAGTGCCTGACAGCAGCAAAGCCCCTCAGACGCAGCCAGTCACCTATGTTAAGCAGGCACTGATTGCCTATGTGTTTTCAAGTGCCTCATGTCTACCAAATGCATCAGACTCTTTGTGTTCCGGCGGAAGTCATTAATTGTCAATGGAGCAGTCCGCAACGCTAGGTTGGGGAAGCGGCACTAGGCTGCTGTGCTTTCTGTGTACCGTATACGTTCAATATGTTCAAATTGTGCGTCGATTTACCGGGTGGTGGTACAAACGGAAGTACACAACAGACTCCAACAAGATAGGTTTTAGTTAGTTGAAAAGTAAGGCACATGTCAGTTAAGTATGGACAATGCGGGCTAGACATCTGGCAAAACAAAACGAAAATACATCTGGTGGACATCGGGCATAACACCCTATGAAAAAACATGCCGCAGACACATAGAAGTCAGCGAGGCTATCACATATCTATCGCATAGCCAAAGACATGATTCCTATTTACACAGTCAGCAAAGATGGCTTCAAGAAGATGATAATAAACAAGCTGGACAGAAGATAAAAGATTCCACTCCGCACATAGTCGCCATCCTAACACTTTATAACAAAAAATGTTGAAACAGATCTCAAACTTAACATGTGTAAATATTTGTATGAACATAACAAGATTCAACAACTGAGACATGAACTGAAGTTCCACAGACATGTGACTAACAGAAATGTAATAATGTTTCCCTGAACAAAGGGGGGGTCAAAATCAAAAGTCACAGTCAGTCTGGTGTGACCAACAGCTGCATTAAGTACTGCAGTGCCTCCTCATGGACTGCACCAGACGTGTCAGTCCTTGCTGTGAGAGGTTACCCCACTCTTCCACCAAGGCACCTGCAAGTTCCCAGACATTTCTGGGGGGAATGGCCCTAGCCCTCACCCTCCCATCCAACAGGTCTCAGACATGCTCAATGGGATTGAGATCCGGGCTCTTCGCTGGCCATGGCAGAATACTGATAGTCCTGTCTTGCAGGAAATCACGCACAGAACAAGCAGTATGGCTGGTGGCATTGTCATGCTGGAGGGTCATGTCAGGATGAGCCTGCAGGAAGGGTACTACATGAGGGAGGAGGATGTCTTCCCATAATGCACAGCATTGAGATTGCCTGCAATGACAACAAGCTCAGTCCGATGATGCTGTGACACACCACCCCAGACCATGACGGACCCTCCACCTCCAAATCGATCCCGCTCCAGAGTACAGGCCTCGGAGCAACGCTCGTTCCTTCGACGATAAATGTGAATCCTACCATCACCCCTGGTGAGACAAAACCCTACAACAGGCCTACAAGCCCTCAGTCCTGCCTCTCTCAGCCTATTGCGGACAGTCTGAGCACTGATGGAGAGATTGTGCATTCCTGATGTAACTTGGGCATTTGCGAGGACGATCAGCTGTCCGTCCTGTCTCCCTGTAGCACTGTCTTAGGCGTCTCACAGTACGGACATTGCAATTTATTGCCCTAGCCACATCTACAGTCTTCATGCCTCCTTGCAGCATGCCTAAGGCATGTTCACAGTGATGAGGAGGGACCCTGGGCATCTTTCTTTTGGTGTTTTTCAGAGTCAGTAGAAAGGCCTCGTTAGTGTCCTAAGGTTTCATAACTGTGACGTTAATTGCCTACCGTCTGTAAGCTGTTAGTGTCTTAACAACCGTTCCACAGGTGCATGTTCATTAATTGTTAATGGTTCATTGAACAAGCATGGGAAACAGTGTTTAAAACCTTTACAATGAAGTTCTGTGAAGTTATTTATATTTTTATGAATTATCTTTGAAAAACAGTAACCTGAAAAAGGGAAGCTTATTTTTTTGCTGAGTTTAGCTGTTGCTTGTTACGCAACTACAACAGACCTTTGGTTAAGTAGAACAACTGAGCCCTACATTTGTTTGACAGTACACTTTATTGATGAGGAGTTACAACTGAAAGGTCGGTGCTTGCAAAAATCATAGGTTACTTCCCCAGAGATCACACAGGAAGAAAAAAATGCTCTGGGGTTGAGAGAACCTTTAGCCATCTGGGTCCTGAATGAGGAGCAGCAACTTGCAAGTGTACATAACGAAATACTGCGTAAACGTGGTAAAGGCCATCGCGTTGAATAACTGGACCTGACTCCAATGTTTTGGGCACAGGCTGCACCTTGCAATTGGTAGGCTGTGTTCCATGTTTTTAAGGCACTTAGACTTAATTGAGCCTACTTATACATAAATACATAATCATACGTTTCCTATTCCACTGCAGCCCATGGCTGCCTGAATAAATAATTTATTTAAGAATTTATTCAAGAACTCATAATGATAAAATCGGAAATAGGAATTCATAATGCTATTAATGATTTAATGAATAAGTGCTGCGCTTATAGCACACTATATTTTGATGATCATGTTATTAGAATGTTATTATCATGTTATTCGTTTTTAGAAACATAGTTCCCCATGGAGTGGAATTTAGTCCACTGGTTAAAAATTAATGTTTGTTCGTATTTAGGTGTAATAATCCTATCTATTATCATATGTATAATAATGTTATAAAAATTAAACATTAACAATGTTGTAAAAATTATTCATATGATCTCATTTTAGAAGCAATGTTCTCTACCCAGACACTTGTTTTAACCATGTCTGATGGAATTACCAACCTTTCACCAAGTGTTTGAAAATCGCATTTCATATTCGCAATTGCAATATCTGGCCCAAAAATAGCAATTCGGTATTTTTGTCCAAATTGTGTAGCCCTACATAAACACAATTTTCTTCAACATGATCTCTTAGCCATATGTCACTTTAGGCTCAACCTAAAGTTGATAGGAATCTATCAGGCAAGGTGTTGAGTCCTAACATGGATGGATTATTTGTGTTTGTGTACACACTTGTACGTGCCAGTTGGAGGCTCTTTGTGGTTTTGTTTGGAAACAATTGAAACCACCAAAGTCCATCGAATGTATTAATTGAAATAACAAGAAATTGATGACAACATGACCGAACATCATAGCACTTGTGCAACTTTTCCTGCATGACTCCATTGAGCATCTGATCTCCACATCAGCTCTCTATACAATCTTCTCCATCATCCTTTATGACCAGATGCGTCATCCTTTTCGATTTGAAAGAAAGTGACACGTTCATGCTAATTGCTTTTCAACGCACACATGCTTTTCATGTCACTCCATCACACAGCCCTCGTCAGTGATGAATTATCAGTAGAAACTATAGATTTAAAAGCACAAGTCTGTGGAAAGAGAGCAAGAAGAAGCTCAGTGAGTCAAAGAAGAGGTAAGCATTCTTGGAGAGCTGTGTAAACCCATTTACTCTGTGGGATAACACAATACACTAAACCTTTCAGCTTTTTTCACTACCACTACCATACTACCATCAGTTCCTCCCTATAGAAATCAGCTTGAGTTTTCTGGTTGCAAGGTGGCTACGTGAAGTGAAACAACATTTAGACTTAAGACGGGGAGAAAAGTGCTTGGCATTTCTGCAGAGTGTTTTGGCTTCCGTGAGGAGAATATGTTTCTACCTGCCTTTGTTCCAGTTGTAGCTGGGTCATACAGGTGCTGCAGCGAATTGAACAAACAACAAGACAGAAACATAGGAACAAACGTATCAAACCAATGTATTCCATCAAAATTAATCAGGCTACTGTATGTATCCCTCTCTTTCTTCAACTAACAGAAAGCCGACCAAGGCACGTTATTAGAAATCTCAACAAGACTCATCCATTCTATACCAGAAAGAAGCATGGAGTTAAGTCCTCACAACTGTTGCCACGATACCATATTTGACTGACTAAATAAAATTAGGTAGTGGATGAAGTCCATGCTAGGTTACATAGAGCCGGATGCCATTTTCTCCAGTTGTGTAGGTGGGTATGGCCTAGTGGGTGGTCGGGTGCAAGCATTGGTTTGTTTGACTCTACATCAACTCCAACTGGTGTGCTAACTCCAGTATGGTGGAAGTGTCAACCCACTGTTCATCCGCCTTGGAATACCTGAGGGTCAAATGCTGATCATTCTACCTCCCGAGGCAGTTTTCAGCAGTTACGTGACTTTTGTAAAAATTCCACCTCAGGAAAATAAAAATAACAAGCTGGCACTTAACAAACTGTACAAGGCTATAAACAAGCAAGAACACCTACATCCAGAGGCTGTTTTTCTGAATGCCGGCGATTTTTAATTCCACGTCACTAAGACCCGTGATTCCCAACTTCCAACAACACGTCTCCAACACCACTAAATTCCTAGACCACTGCTATTCTACCCACAAGCAAGCATACAAGGCCCTCCCTTGTCTGCCATTCAGCAAATCAGATCAGGACTCCGTACTCCTGCTTCCCGTTTTCAAACAGAAAATCAAACAGGAAGTACCAGTGACTCTCTCTGTTGCGAAATGGACACCAGAATCAGAGATTATGCTACAGGAATGATTTTCTTGCGCTAATTGGAATATGTTTCGAGACTCCACCAATAACATTGATGAGATAACCACCTCTGTCACCGGATTCATGAGAAAATGTATTGGCGACGTTGTCCCCACGGTTAGGGTTCCCCAATCAAAAGCCCTGGACTAACACAGAGGTTGGAGCTAAACGGACAGGGCTACCTCACACCTATTGTAGACAACTCTGAGGCTACGGCCAAGGACAGGAATAAGGACAATAAGTCCCGCTATGACCTCCGCAGAGTCATCAAACGAGCAAAAGGGCAATGTAGGAATAAGGTTGAATCATACTGCACTGCCTGTGGGGTAGGTGCTTAGTCCACTCCTGCACTCGACTGCATGGCCACGCACGACTCCAACACCATTATCACGTTTTGCTGACGTAACAAAGGCAGTAGGCCTGATCACCGGTGACGACGAGGCAGCCTACAGGGAAGAGGTCAGTGACCTGCCATTGTGGTCCCAGAACAACAACCAGTCCCTCAACTTTAGCAAGATCAAGGAGCTGATCGTGGACTACAGGAAATAGGGGGGGCGATTACGTACCCATCCACATCAACAGGGCTGCAGTGGATTAGGCACACAGCCAAGACAAAGCAGGAGTGGCTTCGGGAAAAGTCTCTGAATGTCCTTGAGTAGCCCATTGTTATTGATAATTGCATTGTTGCATTTTGAGTTTGCAAGAAAGGCATTTCACTGTACTTGTGCATTTTTAAAAATTTCATCTTTAATTTACAAGGTAGGTCAGTTGAGAACAAGTTCTCATTTACAACTGCGACCTGGCCAAGATAAAGCAAAGCAGTGCAACACAAAGTTACACATGGAATAAACAGTCAATAACACAATAGAAAAAAATGTGACATTCAAACTTTTAAATATAGTACCCACGCCCGATTTGTACTAAATGTTTTCCTACCAATGAGTAACTGATTTGATTTCAAGGAGGAACAGTGGCATCTAGTTGTCAAAAAATTGGTACTTTCGCACAATTTATGGTAAATAATGCAAGCGACTTAAATTAATCATTTCTCTGAACAGGGGAAAAAAACAATCACCAGATTCACAGGGAATACATGACATATTATGGAGAAGCAATACTCCAAGCAACAGCTTCACACTACTTGTCAAACATAGAGAATTGATACTGTATACTGGTTGTTGGGGTGGGATTAGCCTGGTGTGTGGAGTCCGTTGGTGGCTTTTAACCCCCAAAAATGTTCCTCATGTCTTTCTCATTGATAGGAAGAAGTTTGGTGCAAATTGTATGTTGGGTACTATATTTATTTAACATTATCTGAAACTTATCAAATATAATGGCCAATTTGGGTGCAATCAATTAGCATAATTTTTTGCCAAGATAAAATAAAATGTAAACAAAATAATATTTCAGGAATTCCAATTGTACCTGTTTATAACTACAGAAAGAAATTCTGAACAATCTGACATGGTGGGTGTCATGGCTTGCAGAAATGACATGGAACAACTCATTTGCCTGCTGCTGTTTCTTCTGTGACATTACTGATTATGCGGTGAAGATAGTAGAGTTCTTGGAATGGTCTGTCAAAACACAGATGTCTAAAATTATCATAGTTATGCAAGTTGTGTGTACTTGTTACCTTATTAGTCCTTATTGGTTGAAAGCTGTATTTAGTTGACTTTTTTAAAACATATTTGGTGATTTCTTGAAATATGTCTCTTGAATTTTGGATTGAAAACCTCAAACACCTCTCAGCTTGGGCATATGCTATGAATCATACCTTTTAAAGTCAGGCATACCACAAAAACATTCTAACCACTTCAACGTAATAATTGGTTTGACAAAAATAATAATGTAAATGACCATGTAATTTGGCCCCAGCCCCATCCCTGCTTGAGAATTCTCTGTCAGAACCACCAGCATGCTACAGCCCTAATTCAGAATCCAAGTCTGTCAGTTGGCCCGGTATTACAATACTTAAGTATTTAGCTCTGAGTGACCGGGTCATGGTTTTTAATTAGCGCCAATGGTTTCATCCTCGAATCAGAAAGCAGGACCATGACAGGTGTATTGTGACTGCAGCCCTTACCTCATGAATATTAATGAGGGATGCCATCGCAGCATCCGCAAATAGACCTCCGACTGGCTGTACAAATTGTACTGACGGAGTTGTCTGAAGTGATTTCACTGCATACAATCTGTCGCTGAAAATAGAAGACGAGGGGAGTGGGACATGCCTGTGGAATGTTGATGGCCGGGGACGACTTTTGCAGGGTAATGAAAGGATGCTGATGTAAAGTGTGATTTTACTACTGCCTCCTCTGCCCTGCCTTAAAGAGCCACTGAACACGCCGATTGGCACGTGTTTTTCTGTTGCTCATTAGAAATACGAGATTTCAGTCTTGGAGGTGTGTTTCCTGACCGATTCTGTGTTTGGATAATGATGTTTGTTTATGATGAGACACTGTAGATGCGGAAACCTACATTAGTTCCTCAAAATCATCAGAATGAATCTAACTCTGTAATAAATGTTGACGTTTTTGACGAAGATGTTTTAGTGATGCAATTTTACATCTAACTAAAGTGTTTGGTGTAGTATTTCTAAGTAAAAGATATGCACAGTGTGTTGTCTCATGTAAACATAGTTGGAGCTGCTGGTTAAGTCTGTGTCACTGTCTGTGCTATTGGATAGAGAGCAATCACAGCAGCCCGTTTGCCCATGTTAGTGGACATTGTACAAAAAAATACACCTTAATTTCCCTGTTGTGACGCATGGATGTCCAAATTCCGTTTTAGACGAGGCTGACTTTATGACTAAAATGATCCTATTCCACTTTGTAGTCAATTTTGACACGAGAATTACTGTTTGACTCACATCAATGCCACTTAGGCTGTTTTCAAAGGGATTTGTTGCTTTTTAAAGGCAGTCGCTTTTTAACTGGGAAGGGCTTACAGAGAATCCATAAACACACAGAGAATCCATAAACACACAGAGAATCCATAAACACACAGCATAATGAATGGATCCTAGAGAGCATCTGATTAAAGGAATCTGGGACTCCACCTTTGATTTTGATGACAACGTTGCCGTTTTCAGTCCGTCCTCTAAGAAATGGGTTTAACTTATTTGGTAATTGACCATGAATTAACATAAACACATTTAGCCTCTCCAGGCCTCCACGCATACAAGCCGCTGATGCAGACCTTTAGAACGTCAACATTTTTAAAAATCCATTATTTATTTTAGGCAGGTCTAAAGAAACATGATTATGAAGAAAATATATTTCTGAAGAACAGAATAGCATATTCTGCATTGGCCTAATATATGTTATCTGGCTATTGCCCATGCCCGTGGCAACCTTAGGCTGTAGCCTAGTTCATGTAGCATATGAGATATAATATAAAATAATGGCACAGGATTTTATAATCATATGATTTTATAGTAAGAAGAATATAATTGAACTTAGCAGAATAAACAAGAAATAATATTTGTCCCATTCCCGAGCGAATGTGCATATGCTTTATGTTGAGCATAAAAGTGACCATTTGACACAGGTCCTATACGCTATTAGATTTAGAGTTATTTGGCAACTTTATTTGTTAAATCAAATCAAATCAAATCAAATTTTATTTGTCACATACACATGGTTAGCAGATGTTAATGCGAGTGTAGCGAAATGCTTGTGCTTCTAGTTCCGACAATGCAGTAATAACGAACAAGTAATCTAACTAACAATTCCAAAAAAAAACTACTGTCTTATACACAGTGTAAGGGGATAAAGAATATGTACATAAGGATATATGAATGAGTGATGGTACAGAGCAGCATAGGCAAGATACAGTAGATGATATCGAGTACAGTATATACATATGAGATGAGTATGTAAACCAAGTGGCATAGTTAAAGTGGCTAGTGATACATGTATTACATAAGGATGCAGTCGATGATATAGAGTACAGTATCTACGTATGCATATGAGATGAATAATGTAGGGTAAGTAACATTATATAAGGTAGCATTGTTTAAAGTGGCTAGTGATGTATTTACATCATTTCCCATCAATTCCCATTATTAAAGTGGCTGGAGTAGAGTCAGTGTCATTGACAGTGTGTTGGCAGTAGCCACTCAATGTTAGTGGTGGCTGTTTAACAGTCTGATGGCCTTGAGATAGAAGCTGTTTTTCAGTCTCTCGGTCCCAGCTTTGATGCACCTGTACTGACCTCGCCTTCTGGATGACAGCGGGGTGAACAGGCAGTGGCTCGGGTGGTTGATGTCCTTGATGATCTTTATGGCCTTCCTGTAGCATCGGGTGGTGTAGGTGTCCTGGAGGGCAGGTAGTTTGCCCCCGGTGATGCGTTGTGCAGACCTCACTACCCTCTGGAGAGCCTTACGGTTGAGGGCGGTGCAGTTGCCATACCAGGCGGTGATACAGCCCGCCAGGATGCTCTCGATTGTGCATCTGTAGAAGTTTGTAAGTGCTTAGAATGTCTTAGAAATCTAACATATGTGTGGTAGTCTAGGGACATTTTCTTATAGTTCTGAAAACTACAAACTGTCCCAAATGACAGATATGTTTTAATCACAGAAAATGCTTTGTAAAGTAAACACGGACAAAACCGTATTCAAAGATTCCGTTACGTTTTTTTTCTAATTCCATGGAGAGGCATGAGAGATAAAAACACTAAAGCTCAGCTTGATTGTTTCTAAAGAGATTGTCAATATACTGGCAAGGGCGCCGGCAGGGATTTTGGGCCCCATGAAAAGATATCACATTGGGCCTCACCACCACAGGCCACACCAACCCTGCGCAATTGCTGTAACCACACACCTCCAGGTCCCAATCGACCCATTCAAAGCTTTAAGTAACTCTACCTTTGCAGGCTTGCAATTCTCTTGTAGTCCAATATTTACTGTAGGATATTTACTGACAGTGAGCTGTGATAATATAACACTGTGCAGACATGCATGCAACATTCTGCATACAGTGGAATTCACTATTTGATGCAAGACTGATACCCTCTATAAGAAATGTGCTGAAGGCCATCTTTTACAGACTAAATGTAATTTGAATGGTAAAATTCTTGAATGGAAAATTCTCTCAACATTAATGAGTAATTAAAAATAAATACAACTTAAATATACATTAACCTCTTCAATTAAATTAACATTATCATCTATAGAATAATATAACAAACAAAATTATTTAATCAGCAGCCGATTTTTTAACTAAGTATTACATACCAACTAGAAAATAAGCAGCTGTAAAAGTGGAAATGAAAAATGGAAAACAAAATGGAAATGGTAATGGAAAGGCCTGATGTTGGCGCTAGAAGAAATCACTAGGTTTCTTCCACTTGGGGTCTTGATTGTGCACAACCAATTTTATGGCAATCCAGCCATTACTTTGAGATATATCTTGTTCTCAGTCTGTTCTCAGTCTTGTTCTCAGCCTGTGGGAATCATGCATGTAGTGATCCAATATCCATGCCATTTAACAGCTATCGCCTTGCTCAGCCTTACTCACCAAGAGCCCAGCGCCGAGCCTTCTTGCTAGCAAAGTCACTGATCAAATCTTTGAAGTCTAGCTTTCTAGCTAACTGACTTTCAATGGACAGCATGGCAAGACTGCAAAGCCTGACCTGGGACATAGTGGACCTCAAATAGTTTTTTAATCAGTTTTAGCTTACTGGAAGTTCTCTCACCACCAGCAAAAGTTCACAGGCAGTGTGTAAAATATACGTAAAGCAATACACACTTCTCCAAAAATGCTTTGCAGCTGCGTCTTACAGATTGCATTCAGGAGCCCAAAAAGGGACAAGTTAGGGGGGAAAGTGACAGCATATACTGTGTTCAGGTGTCTTACTTCATTTTGAAACTCAGGTGTAACATCTCTGGAAAACTTCATGATCGGAGGTTGGCACACAGAAGTGACTTTATCCTCACTAATCTGCCCAACTTTCAGAACAGCAGAAAATGATTCTACAATTTTTGCAGTGGTGTGGAACCTACTGTCCAGGTCACTTATGATGTTTTCCATAGCAGTAAAAAACACTGTGTTCTGAAACACTGTGGCTGCACTGTCCTGAGCTGTCTCCTCTTGAGAGGTCTCATCATGGAATCTCTTCCTTTTCCTCTGGCGGCTGTGTTCCTTGTTAAATTGAGGTGCAACATCCATTTGTGTAGCAATCAGTGTTGCCTCAGACAGGAGAGACTCCCATCCATCTCGAAGAGCCTGCATTTCTTCCCTTAAGGCTCTGGTATTGGCTGCCTTTGTGTCATGTGAGATTTTTCCTGACTGGAGAATCACAATTCTGACCTCAATGCATTGCAGTACCTGCAATTATGCCAACTGACATGTCATTCAACACAATGCCTCTTCCCTACTCCTCCTTTGGGAGTAGGGCTGGTTGAGGGGTATGGGGATGGGAAGACAGGGCTGCTGAGCCGGAAGCTGCATCTGTTGGGCCTGGCACCAGGCAGGGACAGGGACAACTGATTTAGTATGAATAGCTTGCTAAACGTTTGCCTGCAATGATTAAATGTCCGCTAAAAGAGGAGCGAAATGTAAACACTCAGAATTTTCTTTGAAGATATGAAATAACTAATGTTAGGGGAGCAAAAGTAGCCTATTTCACTATGGACTAAGCTAACAGGTTCATTTCCACCACTCACGGACTACACCCACCTTCCTTTGTGAAAAATTGACTGACATACTGCCAACATCTCTTTTTCTTTCTTTTTGTTTTTGGAAGCCAGATTGTTCTTTAGGCAGCTTGATGACATGATGCTCCACCGCCACTCCTCACTCACAATTCACTGCTTGCATGTACAGTTCGTGTACATGCTAGGGGGCAGGACCGAACCGTTTCATGTAAATAGGGGGGGTTGGGCAATACAGAGGCTGTCTGGATGTTTACTTTTTGCCAAAAAACAGAAAAGAAAAAGAAACCGTTATTAGTTTTATTAGTACATTGTAAATAAAATATTCTATTAATGATGATAGGACAATTTAAATAATAGTTTTTTAGGGCCCCTGTCAGTCACAGGCCCTCAGAATCGTCCTAACTTCCATACAACGCTCCTGGGTACTGGAATGAGTTGCCAATGTCTCCATTGCCAGGAGGAACAATCTTCTGAGATTGAGAGAGGAGATGAGGAGCAATCTTCTTCTGAGAGATGAGATGGAATTTGTTTGTCATATAAGCAAAGTAAAAACAATACAAATACTCACAACATTACAAGACAATCACACAAAACACAAATATAACATATAACTGTTATATGAGGGGCAAGTAAAATAGTACAGTACTAGTGTGCAAAAGCAAATAAAGTGACTGGTTAGTGTCATGTGTTGACTGCGAACCTGGTGTAGTTGAATGTCCGGATGGCAGTGGGCAAGAAGGATTTAATTATCATTGGGACCACTCAAAAAGTAACCCTTTGATTACTTTTGATTACTGGTTATTCAGAGCATACTGGAAGCTTCGCTCAAAGTAATGACAATTAACTAGTTAAATCAAACAACACGCAACGTCACTATTCATGGGGCGGCAGGTGGTTAGAGCGTTGGAGTAGTATCTGAAAGGTTGCAAGATCGAATCCCCGAGCCGACAAGAGAAATATCTGTCGTTCTGCCCCCTGTTAACCCACTGTTCCTAGGCCGTCATAGAAAATAAGAATATGTTCTTAACTGACTTGCTTAGTTAAATGAAGAAAAAAGAAAATGCATCTAAGTCAGCTGCCAGCTTAACCGGTGATTGATGACTAACTCAAGTCCAATTCTCGTCTGTGTAGTCGTTCACACCAACTCAAAGATTAAAAATCAGTGTATTGGTATAACTGTATTGGTAGACCATTCATCTACACCATGCTTTTGCATCTTTGAGGGGTGAAGGCGAGTGGCCAGGGCTAGCAAGAAATGGGGTACTGCTTTAAATGACATAGCTAATGAATGAGAGCAAGATGCCTCTCGCTTCCAACAGGTTTAGGATAGGATATTGATTGCTTTGCTACCTAAAATCTATATAATTCTGAACTGAAATTACTGCGGTTTATATATTTTGATAACTTTCCATGTCATTTTGGCCAGCTAATAGGCCTACCCGTTGATTAAGCAACATCAGCAACTTGTAGACAAAATGAAAATCAGTGTTCATTGTGTTCATCACTACATTATTGATTGTAAATGACAACTTTATAGTATTACATTACTATATAAAAAATAACTAGCTAATTATTCGGTGTCTAAACCAGCCTGATTTCATTGATCTGTAGCATGTTATCTTGAATGGGCCAAGTCAGCTATGATACTCTCAGGTCAGGTATATTTGAGCTTAGGTTAGCATTTGCACATTGGGCATGCTAGCTAATGTTAAAAAAACTTGGAAATTAACTATTTTACTTAAGTTATGATACAATATTTTTAACCTTGCAATAAAGGATTTCAAGTATCCAAAACAACAAAACTCTCAATATCCACAAAAACTGATTTACGTTTTGTTGTGGCTTTTTCACACAAAAAAAGAGTCGACTCGTCATCCGACTGGTTCTCGTAGGCACCTCAAAAATATATAGGCTGCATGATGCGACTATATTGATGATTTAGATACAAGTTCTGCTCTGTTCCTTGCCATAGGCTATTCTGAATCGAATCGTGTCTTTACTAATATGTGACATTTGTTTCGATTTAGAATGGGCCTTTATCAAATGGACAGCAAAGAAGGGCATGGGAAAAACGTCATCAGTATGCACTCGAGTGACGTTCCTTTTTCAATCATGCCGGGTAGGCTACTCCGGTTTTATAGCGGAGCAATGTGCTTAAACAAATATAGTAGCACTAGAAAGCTTGGAGCATCCTCTTTTTAGTGGCAACCATCATATTATGTAGCAAAAGGTAATGTGTCAGCCTATTAATCATTCAAATAAAATAAAATAAATCCCTATTACGAATACAAACTCACTATAATTGTAGACTAACTATACTCTGTAAACCACTCTGCACAATCAATGAACCAACAGCATCGCCCAGGCCTATACATTATCTCGCAGACTCATGGATATAAAGTATGAATACTAATACAGTCCACACTCAAAGGTGATTACTAGAGTTTGTGTAATTTTGGAGTAGCTACATGCCAGGCCAATGATGTCTTTGGTACATCTTAAAAAGTATATACTGTATATATAATTATGCCATGCGTTATTTCCTGTAGGCTGTTATGCTATGTTGTCACGCCCTGACCTTAGAGATCCTTTTTATTCTCTATGTTTGGTTAGGTCATGATGTGACTCGGGTGGGAAAGTCTATGTTTTCTATTTCTTTGTTTTTGGCCGTGTGTGTGTGTGTGTGTGTGTGTGTGTGTGTGTGTGTGTGTGTGTGTGTGTGTGTGTGTGTGTGTGTGTGTGTGTGTGTGTGTGTTGTGGTTCTCAATCAGAGGCAGCTGTCTATCGTTGTCTCTGATTGGGCAACATATATGTTGTCATTTTCCTTTTGGGTTTCGTGGGATCTTGTTTTCTGTTTAGTGTCTGTACCTGACAGAACTGTGCGCTTTTGTTTTTGTTCAGTGTCATCAATAAAATTACGATGTTCGCCTACCATGCTGCGCCTTGGTCTCCTTCTCCCAACGAGAGCCGTTACACATGTATAACCGCGCAATCATTTTAATTCAGGCTTTTTTTCGGGCTTGGGCCCATATATAGACCTATGTGCATGCATAAGCTATAATATGCGCATGGGAGTTCTACATGCGACTTCTTAAATGTTTTTAATTAATCATCACCTTGGAAAGCGCTGACCATTTCACTTTGAAACAAGACCCAACAACCATGTTTTCCAGAGTTTCAACCTGTTGTCGAACTTCATTAAGTTGATCGATCACGGTGAGGTCAAACAATGTAGCCTAATAGGGTAGTCTTAAAAGCATTATACTGTTTCGATTATGTGTTTGATATTGAACTGGAATTACATTTGCATTGACGTCGGAGTGATTAGAGGGACAATAGAGGGCTTGGGTACCAGGCTGTTTGCGAGTTGGGTCAGCGACATTCATGTGCAGAGCGCATAGGAGGAGGTTACTGACTCAACCGTCATGTGGAATTTGCCTGCAGCCATGACTCATGACTGCTGGTGTAGCCGGTCACCGCAACCGCCCTACACCTGACAACTAACTGTTTGCATATGATACGTGTAGTACCTCCCATTAGGGTTGAGAAACGCTAGTTCATTTGCCTAATTTCCAAAGAAAAGGGCACACTCAGCCTATGTGTTTTAAAAAAAGATTTGCAAAGCAACACTATACGTGAGTCTAATATGAAGCAGGAAAGTGCTGTCTGGAGATGGAGCCTGAGGAATGAGAAGAGCTGGAGGGACCGGGGAATGCGGGGGAGGCAGGGATTGCTCTCAGATATATTCCTCTCCCATCCTCATCAATGGGGGGATTATCTCTCTCCATCATGTCCCAGTTCCATTAATACTGTCAGATCGGCAATGACACCCTCCCATTCCCCTGGTCAGCCCTAAATCCTCCTGTCTAACTCGGCAGCGTCTTTGTATGATAAGGTGCCTAATAGGGTCTTAGAGCCTAACTCCATGTTAAACATGCATTTAGTCAGGTCAGGAGCCTTCACAAAGGATGACAGCGAATGACACTTGGAATGACTGTGGTGGTTTGTTCCCGACCAGAGCATATCCTATGCTATTTCCCTTATCTCCGTCGGGGGGGATTTTATAATCTGATGGCCACATATCCCTGGTCCCGATAATGCTGTTTTGAAAATGGTAGAGGCATCCATCCTTGAATTTTTTTTTATGGCCTGGAACACGGGTTTGTACAAAACAGTGTATTTTATTTCCTTCTCCTTTGAAGATGTACAGGGTTCATCTGAAAGAATAAAATACGAGCAATATGGAGATCGTGTTTCAACTTGTATTGTGGGAAATAACAGCAAAGCAACAAGAAAATAACATATGGAAGGAGGCTGCAGGCTACAGTTTGTATGGGAATGGTGACCCACTCTGCTATTCTGGACTAACAGGCACATTTTCTCCCGACATGAACTCCGTAGTCCCACCGCCCCTTGGGACTGTGCTGTGCTGAGAGGCTTGCTTTGCAGCCCGCCGTCTCTATTCTACAACCATTGCTTAAGGTTTCCATCATATTCAGTGGCGTTGATCTGATTCTTTACACTAAATATGACCCACCTTTTGCAGGATAATGCATTGAAAGTATAGGAGGCATGTTTTCACTCACCGCGAAAGGGGATCAGCGTTTACCCACCTTCAGTGTCTTCAGAAAGTATTCCACATTTTGGTGTGTTACAGCCTGAATTTAACATAGATAAAAAGTGATTTATTTTCTCACCCATGGACACACAAAACACCATAATGACAAAGTGAAAACAACATGTTTTTAAATGAAATATAGAAATATCTCATTTGCATAAGTATTCACACCCCTGAGTAGAAGCACCTAAGGCAGCGAATACAGCTGTGAGTTTTTCTGGGTAAGTTTCTAACAGCCTTCCACACCTGGATTGTCTATTATTCTTTTCAAAATTCTTCAAGCTCTGTCAAGTTGGTTGTTGATCATTGCTTTTCAAGTCTTGCCATAGATTTTCAAGTAGATTTAAGTCAAAATTGTAACACGACCACTCAGGAACATTCACTGACTTCTTGGTAAGCAACCCCAGTGTAAATTTGGCCTTATGTTTTAGGTTATTGTCCTGCTGAAAGGTAAATAAATCTCCCAGTGTCTGGTGGAAAGCAGACTTAACCAGGTTTTCCTCTAGGATTTTGCCTGTGCTTAGCTCCATTCCGTATCTTTTTTATATTGAAGACACCCTAGTCCTTAGTCGTCGATTGTAAGCATATCCATAACATGATGCAGCCACCACTTTGCTTGAAAATATGGAGAGTGGTACTCGATAATGTGTTGTATTGGATTTGCCCCAAAGATAATACTTTGTATTCAGGACAAAAGGTGAATTGCTTTGCCACATTTTTTGCAGTATTACTTTGGTGCCATATTGCTAACAATTCTGTAAAGGCTTCTTTTTCACTCAGTCAATTAGGTTAGTATTGTGGAGTAACTACAATGTTGTTGGTCCATCCTCAGTTTTCTCCCATCACAGCCATTATACTCTGTATCTGTTTTAAAGTCACCATAGGCCTCATGGTGAAACCCCTGAGCAACAACTGAGTTAGGAAGGATGACTATGTCTTTGTTTATCTACCAACGGAAAACCTCGCTGGTCTTTGTGGTTGAATCTGTGTTTGAAATTCACTGCTCGACTGAGGGACTTTACAAATAATTGTATGTGTGGGGTACGGAGATGAGGTAGTCATTCAAAAACTATGTTAAACTGAATTATTGCACACAGAGTGAGTCCATGCAAATTATTATGTGACTTGTTATGCAAATGTTTACTCCTGAATGTATTTAGGCTTGCCATGATAAAGGGGTTGAATACTTCTTGACTAAAGACATTTCAGCTATCATTTTAATTAGTAAAAATGCCAAAAAACATAATTCCGCTTTGACATTATAGCTATTGTGTGTAGGGAAGTGACAAGACCCGTTTTAAATGCAGGCTGTAACACAACAAAATGTGGAAAAAGTCAAGGGTTGTGAATACTTTCAGAAGGCACTGAAAGTATTCACCCACTCTATCACTGAATGCATTGCATTTGAAGGGAGAAAATGACCTTTTAGGCAAGTAATGACCTCCTGCCTGGAAACCATGCGTTGGATGTTTCATACCATTCCATTTATTCCATTCCAGCCATTACTATGAGCCCGTCCTCCAATTAAATGTGCCACCAGCCACCGCTGCAAGTGCAACACAGTCACAACCAAACTCAGTCATGGCTAGAGGGGATAGCTTTTGCCAAATTGAAGTCAAAAGTTTATTGTTTTGGCATTTTAGCTAACCCTAAACCTAGCCTTTTTCCTAATTCTCCTAACCTGCTAGGTTAATTCTCCTTACCTGTTGCCTAAGTTATCCTAACCTGCTACAAAGAGTCAAAAATGACCAAGCTGTATCCCCTCTAGTCAAAACCCCAAACTCCTGGACCACTTTACTGTGCAGAAAGGTCAAGTTCATCGACTACTCTTCCTACCCATAGATTTCTCTGCAGTTTCGCCTCTCTGCACCCAACCCCCACCCCCAATAGTCTTTCACAACACTGCCTTTGAACAGTAGACCTCATTGATTGCGTCCAAACCACATGCGTTTAAATGGCAACAGAGGGGAAAGTGTATGGGAATACATGATGCAAACTATGATTACAGAGGTCAAATGAGCATCCACATCATAAAAGCCTGAGCATGGCCTTCTCACGATAACGTCTGTAGCGTTCCAACTACTATGACCACTCTGTGGAAAGATGAGACATTCCCGAACACGTTGGGAATTTGCTCTACGACCCCCACAAGCTCCGCAGTACTCGTCTGAATTTGGTACTGCCGATGTACCAACCTCTGTCTGTGGCGTCCGAACCGTTTGGGCTACAAACTACTATGATGTTCTCACAGGACTCGTCTGAAAGTGCTGTTGTAAAAACATGTGTGGAAGTACGGAGGTCGTGTTGTTGCCAAAAAGAAAAAGGGGATCAATATGTGACGACAACAAAAATCCTGAGCTTTCTTTTAACTCTTAGATATAGGACAGGCACTTCAAAGCGTTATTCCTTATGATTTATTTTTTGGACTGTCTGTTCTGCCATTTATGAATGTTATTCATTGCTTTTCTATGGGCTATAGTGATAAAGGCCAGATTCAATATTTGATCAAATATGATTATAATTTACTTGTTTTTATATCTACAGGGGTCCTAAAATTCAAAATCAAATAGCTGAATGATACATGAATGATCACAAAGGCTTAGACTTTTCAAGTTTTTTTTTAAGGATGTGCGCCGCCAAGGTATTGTGTAGTGAAATATGATTTTTTTTTTGGCTCTAATTTGCGGTGGCCCAGTTATGTCAAGCCTCCCGACTATAAAAGCCACCCAGTGAATAATTAGCTTTTATACAAAGGGTCGGTCTAATCCTGAATGCTGATTGGTTGAAAGCACTTTCCAGCCGGTGTCAATTCCACAAATTACCACAGGCTAAATCTATGACGTTAAAATGTATTTGTTCTGTTCCATCTGACTGCACAATCCACTGTCTCATTAGCCCAGGCAGGGAAGTTATAAAGTTGATGTCCACAATAAAAAGCATCTTGACATTATCTCACATTTCTTTTAGACTAACATTTTGTTTTCAACAGCAGAGATTTGTATAAACTTTACTGTCTGTCTCTCTGACATTTGCAACATTGTTTCAATGGCTACCTCCTCTGAACAACGAGAGAGCATTTTCTATGCCAGGCGAAATTGTGCCTCATTAGCTCATTGTTATGGATTCATCCAAATAAATGTCACAAGAAAACAGCTTAAACAAATGCATCTACTGTTGTTATTCAGTCTGCATTGTTTGACGTGACTGTAAGGTAGCCATAGTTGGCTAGCTAGCAAGCAAGGGATAAGAACCTCGGGAGCCAATATGGCACATTTAGAACGAACGACTGGGTCATGTCCATAGATACAGAACAAAAGGACTGAATATGTTGGTGACCCGTTGTGTAAAAATGTGTGTGTGTGTGTGTGTCTCTGTGTATGGTAATGGTGTTTACACAGGGATTGAGTGTAGGTCTGTGCTTCTTTAGAGAGAGCACAACCGTTTGCACTATCTTCTGAAGGGAACATAAGGGTGAATGGAGGAGCCGAGGTCCTCAAGACTGATGAGAGAAATCTCCATGCCATAGTAACCTTCGGTTCCGATCCCCAGGGTAGCTCTGGATGATTGCTCTCCTCTTGTTACTAGGAAACACGTAAGCATGTTGTGGTGACAGTACCAAGGTACACAGTACTTACAATTATCCGCCATAGCGATGGACTGTTGTATAGTGGCCCATAATGTCTTGGCTTTGATGGTGTCGTAGCCACCAGGCACACTCAAAGCGATGCGTTGTGTGTGTGCCTATATGTTTCTGATTGATGCAGGGTTACAAGGTCTCAAATTGTATTATTAGTGGTGCAGTGGAGGGTAAACGAACGTTAATGCCGTTTACGCACCCGTTTATTATTTTGCATGAGCGTTTATCCCCTAATCGCAGAAAAATGCATTGGAAATGTTTTTAATTTACCCTGAACGCCGATCAGCATTTACACACTTATTAATATACCACGACATGACTGGATATTGTGTCTTTTGATGGCTAATACCCCAGCAGTTTTTCTGGTAACCAGGGAGAGTATTAGAGTACAGTAGTACAGCTACAGGGAGATAGCGCTACTGATATTGCCTATGTTCTACTGTGGCGTTAAGGGCGTTTGCACCCAAATAGGTGTTTTTTGTTACATCTAGGTCAGTTGATATTTGATTCACTGTTGAGGATGTTACAGTATTTGTCTTGTACAAACCACCTACACCACTGGCATTACTGGAGAAATAGTGAAAGACTAATGGGCTGCATGCCTGTACTGTATTCATGGGCGCTACCCGGCATCTGTTGCTACGACACATAGCTGAGTTTTTAATTGTGTTGCCACTGGCATGCTTTTGAATTGCAAATATCTGCGCCAGAGCATTTCCTTAAATGTCCTTCCTTTCCATAATGAGCACTTATGACCGACTGACAGGGGAGACTAATGGTCGGAGCCAGCTGCTCAACATGTTCATTTGAGCTGCCATTATACGTGTGCGCTAATGGCTGTTCGGATGGCCACTAATGAGAAGTGGAGTGGCGCTGCCACCTGTGTCTGACCTGATGCGACCCCATGCTCCCTGGAAAAGGCCTGGGGGGGGTTCAAGGGTCATACTTCAGCCCTCCACTTTGCAGGGTCAGGACAGAGAATAGTCCACTAATGGACTGTTGCACTTTCCCAGGTCAGTGCTTTGAACTCATTACTTTCCAATGAAACAAAAATTATTAGTCAGATAATGAAATGCAGAAATGGGCAAAGTAAACAAGTGGAATCGACTAAATCACATCCCTCTGTGGGGTGTTTCTCATGTGTTTATCCTGAATGACAGAAGGTAGGCATTTTAATTTGAATTAGGGTTGAAAAGATGGATGGAGCTGGATGGAGGCCTGTGTCTGCTGCAGCTTATGATTAATTCCCTTTGGTCCCAAACCACATCCTGTACCTTATGTCTCATTAACCTCCACTCGCCAAACTTAAAATGCAGACCGATGTCTCCTTTAGCAATTACATTATTGGCATTGGATCAATTAGCTTGCGTCTGGCCCCACTGGGCACACACTGGTTGACTGACTCTCTAAGGTTCTTGTCCAACCTTGTGCTACATGGGAAACAGATACCTCCTCCAGATACATGGATGGGAAACAGATACCTCCAATAGAAATAGATGCAATTCAAATCAAATCAAATTGTATTCTTCACATGCTTTGTAAACAACAAGTGTAGACCAACAGTGAAATGCCAACTTACGGCCCTTCCCAACAATGCAGAGAGAAAGAAATAATACGAAAGTGAAACACATAATAATAAAAGTAAAAGTAAATACACAATGAGTAACAGTAACGGGGCTATATACACAGGGTACTAGTAACGAGCCGATGTGCAGGGGTACGAGGTAATTGAGATAGATATGTACATATAACTAGGAATAAGTGACAGATAAAAAACAGTAGCAGCAGCATATGAGTCAAAGAAGTTAGTGCAAAACAGGTCAATGCAGATAGTATGGGTAGCTAACTATTTTACTAACAACTGTATTTAGCAGTCTATCTTCCAGACTTGGTGCATCGGTACCGCTTGCCATGCGGTAGCAGAGAAAACAGTCTATGACTTGGGTGGCTGTAGTCTGACCATTTTCTGGGCCATCCTCTGACACCACCTGGTATAGAGGTCCTGGATGGCAGCGAGCTCGGCCCCAGTGATGTACTGGGCCGTATGCACTACCCTCTGTAGCACCTTGTGGTCGGATGACAAGCAGTTGCCATACCAAGCAGTTTTCATACCAAGTGGTGATGCAGCCAAGTCAAGATGTCAAGATGCTCTCAATGGTGCAGCTGTAGAACATTTGTGGATCTGAGGGCCCAAGCTAAATCGTTTCAGCCTCCTGAGAGGGAAGAGGCATTTTTGTGCTCTCTTTACGACTGTGTTGGTGTGTGTGGACCATGATAGATCCTTAGTGATGTGGACACCAAGGAACGTGAAGCTCGCGACCCGTTCATTATAGCCCTGTTGATGTGAATGGGGGCATACTTGCCCCTCCATTTCCTGTAGTCTACGATCAGCTCCTTTGTCTTGCTGACGATGAGGGAGAGGTTGTTGTCCCGGCAACACATTGCTAGTACTCTGACCTCCTTCCTATAGGCTGTCTCCGTCTCGGGGATTCGATCTTGCACCCTTTCGGTTACAAGTCCAACACTCTTATCACTAGGCTACTTGCCGTCCCTGTAATAATGGACTGTCGTTTCTCTTTGCTTATTTGAGCTGTTCTTGCCATAATATGGACTTGGACTTTTACCAAATAGGGCTATCTTCTGTTTACCCCACTACCTTGTCACAACAAAACTGATTGGCTCAAACACATTAAGAAGGAATGAAATTCCACAAATTCACTTTTAACAAGGCACATCTGTTAATTGAAATGCATTCCAGGTCACTAACTCATGAAGCTGGTCGGGAGAATGCCAAGAGTGTGCAAAGCTGTCATCAGGGCAAAGGGTGGCTACTTTGAAGAATATAAAATATATTTTGATTTGTTTAACACTTTTTTGGTTACTACATGATTCCATATGTGTTTATTTCATAGTTTTGATGTCCACTACTATTCTACCATGTATAAAATGTGTGCGATTTGGTACGCAGATGGTGAGTTTTGGATGCTGATATTTTGAGGAGACTAAATGCCTTATTTTATCTTTCTCGTTGAGCTGAAAGGGGATAGGATGTTTTTTTTGCCTGGATTGATAAAGCAAGCTGCTTACATCACTTTCTTATCTCTGTGCTCAAGGCAAATACATTTTTTTTTGCACATTGTCTTATTTGTTGATGTCGAGAACAGCTGTATGACTTATCGTCAATTCTTTTCTGTGAAGACACTGAGTGGCACCAGGCCAAAGATGTATACCTCTCAAGATGTGATATATTCCAGCAGAACATATTGCATGATTCATCTTTGTTTGTATCTGATTTGAGTGCTGTGTGGGGATGTACTCACTGTTTCTTTTATATGGATACTTGTTATTTTGATTTCTCTCAAGTCAACCTTTTCTAAGAGAGTGGGTTTGGAGCAAGGCTTTGGCCTCTCCCTCGGAGGCAGAAGCTGTATCGGTTCATCACACTAGATTTCACTTTATTCCAATAAGGTTGCAATCTTATTTCCATACTGTTTGAAAACTGATGACTACTTCCTTCGTATGTATTGCCTTTCCCTGTGTATTAACTGGAGAGTTAAAGTGATTTTTCTGGCACTGCATGGTGTGACTGCTCCCATACAAGACACACACACACATACGCGTACTGTGCCAGTCAAAAGTTTGGACACACTTACTCATTCAATGTTTTTTTCTTAATTTGGACTATTTCATACATTGTAGAATAGTAGTGGACATCACAACTATGAAATAACACATGGAATCATGTAGTAACCAAAAAAGTGTTAAACAAATCAAAATATATTTTATATTTGAGATTCGTCAAAGTAGCCACCCTTTGCCTTGATGACAGCTTTGCACACTATTGGCATTCTCTCAACCAGCTTCATGAGGTAGTCACGTGGAATGCATTTCAATTAACAGATGTGCCTTATTAAAAGTTAATTTGTGGAATTTCTTTCCTTTTTAATGCATTTGAGCCAATCAGTTGTGTTATTACAAGGTAGGGGTGGTATACAGAAGATAGCCCTATTTGGTAACAGACCAAGTCCATATTATGGCAAGAACAGCTCAAACAAGTAAATAGAACATTCGTCCCACATTAATTTAAGACATGAAGGTCAGATAATCTGGAAAATTTCAAGGACTTTGAAAGATTCTTCAAGTGCAGTCGCAAAAACCATCAAGCGCTGTGATGAAACTGCCTCTCACGAGGACCACCACAGTAATGGGAGACACAGAGTTTCCTCTGCTTCAGAGGATAAGTTCATTAGAGTTAACTGCACCTCAGATTGCAGCCCAAATAAATGCTTCACAGAGTTCAAGTAACAGACACATCTCAACATCAACTGCTCAGAGGAGACTGCGTGAATCAGGCCTTCATGGTCAAATTAATGCAAAGAAACCACTTCTAAAGGACACCAATAAGAATAAGAGATTTGCTTGGGCCAAGAAACACGAGCAATGGACATTAGACCAGTGGAAATCTGTCCTTTGGTCCAAATTTGAGATTTTTGGTTCCAACCGCAAATGTGGGAACTCCTTCAAGACTTTTGGAAATGCATTCCAGGTAAAGCTGGTGGAGAGAATGTCAAGACTGTGCAAAGCTTTCATCAAGGCAAAGGGTGGCTACTTTGAAGAATATAAAATATATTTTGATTTGTTTAGCACTTTTTTTGGTTACTTCATGATGCCGTAGGTGTTTTTTCATAGTTTTGATGTCTTCATTATTATTCTACAATGTAGAAAATAGTCAAAATAAAGAAAAAACATTGAATGAGTAGGTGTCTCAACTTTTGACTGGTACTGTACATACTGTAAATGTCTCTGTAAACACCATCTAACCCACACATACTGTAAATGTCTCTGTAAATGCCCTCTTACCCACACAAACTGTAAATGTCTCTGTAAATGCCCTCTAACCCACACATACTGTAAATGTCTCTGTAAATGCCCTCTTACCCACACATACTGTAAATGTCTCTGTAAATGTCTCTGTAAACACCATCTAACCCACACATACTGTAAATGTCTCTGTAAATGCCCTCTTACCCAAACAAACTGTAAATGTCTCTGTAAATGCCCTCTAACCCACACATACTGTAAATGTCTCTGTAAATGCCCTCTAACCCACACATACTGTAAATGTCTCTGTAAATGCCCTCTAACCCACACATACTGTAAATGTCTCTGTAAATGCCCTCTTACCCACACATACTGTAAATGTCTCTGTAAATGCCCTCTTACCCACACAAACTGTAAATGTCTCAAATGCCCTCTTACCCACACAAACTGTAAATGTCTCTGTAAATGCCCTCTAACCCACACATACTGTAAATGTCTCTGTAAATGCCCTCTTACCCACACATACTGTAAATGTCTCTCTAAATGCCCTCTTACCCACACATACTGTAAATGTCTCTGTAAACACCATCTAACCCACACATACTGTAAATGTCTCTGTAAATGCCCTCTTACCCGCACACTGTAAATGTCTCTGTAAACACCATCTAACCCACACATACTGTAAATGTCTCTGTAAATGCCCTCTTACCCGCACACTGTAAATGTCTCTGTAAATGCCCTCATACCCGCACATACTGTAAATGTCTCTGTAAATGCCCTCTAACCCACACATACTGTAAATATCTCTGTAAATGCCCTCTTACCCGCACATACTGTAAATGTCTCTGTAAATGCCCTCTTACCCAAACATACTGTAAATGTCTCTGTAAATGCCCTCTTACCCACACATACTGTAAATGTCTCTGTAAATGCCCTCTAACCCACACATACTGTAAATGTCTCTGTAAATGCCCTCTTACCCACACAAACTGTAAATGTCTCTGTAAATGCCCTCTAACCCACACATACTGTAAATGTCTCTGTAAACACCATCTAACCCACACAAACTGTAAATGTCTCTGTAAATGCCCTCTAACCCACACATACTGTAAATGTCTCTGTAAACACCATCTAACCCACACATACTGTAAATGTCTCTGTAAATGCCCTCTTACCCAAACATACTGTAAATGTCTCTGTAAATGCCCTCTAACCCACACATACTGTAAATGTCTCTGTAAATGCCCTCTAACCCACACATACTGTAAATGTCTCTGCAAATGCCCTCTAACCCACACATACTGTAAATGTCTCTGTAAATGCCCTCTAACCCACACATACTGTAAATGTCTCTGTAAATGCCCTCTTACCCAAACATACTGTAAATGTCTCTGTAAATGCCCTCTTACCCACACATACTGTAAATGTCTCTGTAAATGCCCTCTAACCCACACATACTGTAAATGTCTCTGTAAATGCCCTCTTGCACACTGTAAATGTCTCTGTAAATGCCCTCTTACCCGCACATACTGTAAATGTCTCTGTAAATGCCCTCTAACCCGCACATACTGTAAATGTCTCTGTAAATGCCCTCTTACCCAAACATACTGTAAATGTCTCTGTAAATGCCCTCTTACCCAAACATACTGTAAATGTCTCTGTAAATGCCCTCTTACCCACACATACTGTAAATGTCTCTAAATGCCCTCTAACCCACACATACTGTAAATGTCTCTGTAAATGCCCTCTTACCCAAACATACTGTAAATGTCTCTGTAAATGCCCTCTTACCCAAACATACTGTAAATGTCTCTGTAAATGCCCTCTTACCCACACATACTGTAAATGTCTCTGTAAATGCCCTCTTACCCGCACATACTGTAAATGTCTCTGTAAATGCCCTCTTACCCAAACATACTGTAAATGTCTCTGTAAATGCCCTCTTACCCACACATACTGTAAATGTCTCTAAATGCCCTCTAACCCACACATACTGTAAATGTCTCTGTAAATGCCCTCTTACCCACACATACTGTAAATGTCTCTGTAAATGCCCTCGTACCCACACATACTGTAAATGTCTCTGTAAATGCCCTCTAACCCACACATACTGTAAATGTCTCTGTAAATGCCCTCTAACCCACACATACTGTAAATGTCTCTGTAAATGCCCTCTTACCCAAACATACTGTAAATGTCTCTGTAAATGCCCTCTTACCCACACATACTGTAAATGTCTCTGTAAATGCCCTCTTACCCACACATACTGTAAATGTCTCTGTAAATGCCCTCTTACCCACACATACTGTAAATGTCTCTGTAAATGCCCTCTTACCCAAACATACTGTAAATGTCTCTGTAAATGCCCTCTTACCCACACATACTGTAAATGTCTCTGTAAATGCCCTCTTACCCACACATACTGTAAATGTCTCTAAATGCCCTCTAACCCACACATACTGTAAATGTCTCTGTAAATGCCCTCTAACCCACACATACTGTAAATGTCTCTGTAAATGCCCTCTTACCCACACATACTGTAAATGTCTCTAAATGCCCTCTAACCCACACATACTGTAAATGTCTCTGTAAATGCCCTCTTACCCAAACATACTGTAAATGTCTCTGTAAATGCCCTCTTACCCACACATACTGTAAATGTCTCTAAATGCCCTCTAACCCACACATACTGTAAATGTCTCTGTAAATGCCCTCTTACCCACACATACTGTAAATGTCTCTGTAAATGCCCTCGTACCCACACATACTGTAAATGTCTCTGTAAATGCCCTCTAACCCACACATACTGTAAATGTCTCTGTAAATGCCCTCTAACCCACACATACTGTAAATGTCTCTGTAAATGCCCTCTTACCCAAACATACTGTAAATGTCTCTGTAAATGCCCTCTTACCCACACATACTGTAAATGTCTCTGTAAATGCCCTCTTACCCACACATACTGTAAATGTCTCTGTAAATGCCCTCTTACCCACACATACTGTAAATGTCTCTGTAAATGCCCTCTTACCCAAACATACTGTAAATGTCTCTGTAAATGCCCTCTTACCCACACATACTGTAAATGTCTCTGTAAATGCCCTCTTACCCACACATACTGTAAATGTCTCTGTAAATGCCCTCTAACCCACACATACTGTAAATGTCTCTGTAAATGCCCTCTAACCCACACATACTGTAAATGTCTCTGTAAATGCCCTCTAACCCATACATACTGTAAATGTCTCTGTAAACGCCCTCTTACCCACACATACTGTAAATGTCTCTGTAAATGCCCTCTAACCCACACATACTGTAAATGTCTCTGTAAATGCCCTCTTACCCACACATACTGTAAATGTCTCTGTAAATGCCCTCTTACCCACACATACTGTAAATGTCTCTGTAAATGCCCTCTTACTCAGACTGTGTGCCTTGAATGCCAGTGCTGCCACAGCTGTCTGGGATGGGAGCTGATACCAAACACTGTGTTCCTACTACTTTTGACCAGAGCCCTGTTTAGTGCACTACATATGGAATAGAATGCTATTTGGGACGCAAGCCTCTGTTTGTGGGTGTCATGATTCAAGGCCAGTGTTAGGGGCCAGTGTAAGGTCTCAGGATATTGATCTTTCCTAATATAACACATACTCATGGAGAACTTCTCCTAAGCAAGCACTTTATGAGGCAGTATATGACAAGATTTATGTGGGAGGCGTGTAGGTATGACATTGAACACACCCACTGTTGTACAGTACACTTTTGTAAAGGATTTAAGCCCCTCAGTTCACCTTGATTGCAATATAATATTCCCATGGAATGATCTCACTAAATCAGCCCTGTGATTCCATTTGCTGAAAAAGCACATTATTAATGAGGCTTGTATGTGTGTGGTGTGCATGTGTGTGTTATTTGCTATCACACGCTACAGCCTTTCTTTCTCACTAAATACCTGTACATGAAATCACCTGCTCAGACAAAATAATTTAATGGAAGCTTCTTTTGGATATTGAAAATGATGAAATGAGTGTTTTGTGTCTGTGAATTTTTGAAATGATGAACCCAGCGAACTGTGGCATTTCCTTATTGTGGATGGTGTTTTGTCCATAACACAGCCCTTCCCTGTGGTTTGTCTAGTGTGCACCCCAAATGGCAACCTGTTTCCTACATATAGTACACTGCTTTGGCCAGGGACCAAAGAGCTCTGGCCAAATGTAGTGCACTATGTGTGGAATAGGGGACTCAGCCCTACTTTACTTGCTCCAAGCCACACAGTTTGGGAGTGTTCAGTGTTAGTCCACTTAACTTTAATATTTTAAAGGGCTGTATGACTCCACACACCACATGGGGTAGAATCAATACCTAACATGAAATGAGGACATGTAAATTGAAGATCAACGCTGAATTGTAAAAAGATCCCACCGCAGGTTTATTGGTTAGATGTTGTAGGAATGTTCGATACTGATGAGGGAATGAAGGAGTACTAATGAGTGGGGGGTTGGGGAAAGGGAAGGGCTGCGTCACTCCCTACCTTTGGGAAATCAGGATTGGAACGAGCGCATGCGGATGGAGTGCTACACTTTAAACGACCGTTATAAATGCATTTGGGACTTCGACAAACTAAGAAATACAATGCAGAGCACAGTGGAGAAAAAGAATCAAGGACATTCTTGCTCTGAGTTTAGGAACATGTTTCAGTTTGAATATAAACACACCTCGTACGAAACACATAAATTCATCTTTGTATTAGCATATTCCGTTTCTATTTCAGGAAAGCATTTTATTTCTTGCCTTTCAAGTTCCTTTTAGGAATATGCCGAAGTATGACATTATCTTGTTCTTTCTTTTTCCCCCCATGTTTCCTTACTCCCTGTGTGCCTGGTCCTCTCCAAATAAGGTAAGAGAATGCTCAATCAAAACCTTTCTGTTATTACTGTGCTTCCACTCAATGAACTGTGTCCCAGTGGTCAATTATGGGGCTTAATAATGTCACACATAGTCCAAATTCAAATACACAATTTAAATGACCGCCTTTATACAGCCAAGCAATCCTTGGAACTATTACACAGTTCAAACTAAATGGCAATCAGCTAGTTGTATGCATAGAAATGGAATGACTAGAATGGTCAATGTGTTAGTTATTTTGGTAATTGTATTTCTAATGGGGATTCTATTTTAATGGTGTGTTCCTTTGAATTTTTCTATCTTGTGTCTTGGGGCACAGCAGCCATTTTCTTTACATTGGTTGTTCCTCATTGGATTGTGCTGAGATAATCACTACCCAGCTGGAACCATGCTAATTTCTAACTGTACCTGCCAGCTGGACACAATGATCCATGGCTGATATTTATAAAAGCATTAGCTGGATGCAAAGCACAGTGTGGATGCTCACCACAGTGACTGTGAAAAACACTAGTTCCCCCGTGCAATCTATTTTCCTCCTGCCAAGACCAATTTGCTACATATAAGAATAGACAGCACCTACTGGCTATTTAGGTAGCCCAAGTAACTCAATATATCTTGGTAAAATGCAATTCAATGTGCTGGGTCCTACTAGATGATGAATTAATCACAGCGCTACTAGCAACTACTACTGATAGACTGTTAATAGGAGGGATCTGCAGACAGGTTCCGATTTCAATACAGCACGTTCCAAAGTGTCATCCAATTAACACTGAGGCACCCTGCTGAGCTTCCACTGTGATGTTGTAGCATTTTCTCTTCCTTCATTTGCCCCATATTTAATGGAGCAAGGATATGCTGGAGGATGGATTTAAAACCGTGAGAGATTACTGACTAAGATGCCTTTGTCACTCTTTTGTTTCCTGTGCGATTGAGGGTGGGGGGTGGGGTGGGGTGGGGGGAGGGTGCACAACTTGTATCCAGTTATGTTGGCAGCATTGAGATAGAGCGTGGTTATACTGTGTGGAATCCAAATAGGATATGATGTCATCAGGTGTTCTCGATCCTTTCGAACCGGTAGCATGTTCTAAAACAACACCACAGGACTATTTTGTTTGCATCAGAGTATAAAAAAGCAACAAGAATGGAGTTAATGAACACGCATCTTTAATTTGACGAGTCAGGATGAGACAATGACCTTTTAGACAATTATCTCATCAACAGGCTTCTTACTGAGCATCAATCCAGACACTTTTGACTCAAAGAGGAAAATAAACACTTGGACCCAATAGGCAGGGGGTGTATTCATTAGTGCACACCATAGCAAAAGTTTTGCAACAGAGAACGAAAACAATAGTTTCTTATTGGACAGATTCAGGTAGTCCCTCCCTCCTCGTTTTGGTCCGTTTACTTATGGTGAATACACCTCTGATATGTAATCATTTTCAGAGACAAGTTGTTTCAGATACAACTCAATTATATATATACTTTACATTTAATACATTCAATGTAATGTTCAATATAATTTTATGTTATACTCAGTAATGTTGTATCTTACCGGAGCACCAATACAAAGAAAATGTCCTTTAATCCAACCCCAGCCTCTCCTACCTAATCCACTGCTATTTAACATGCATGGGTACAGCCCAGCAACATGGCTCTGTCATTATATGTCGTCTGTAGACAGTCCTGGGTGCTCCATGCTTGGGAGCTGTGTCAAATCTGCCCTACAGCCCCTCTGGTGAGATGTGATTACTGGTTTTCTGTTGTGGCCCAGACCCAAATAGGAAATGCCTGCCCTGTATTTGCAATGTTCTTCCAAAGTCCATTTGTCATGTTCCAAGATTCTCAGGCCCATTGCCTCTACATTCACTCTCTACTGAAGTAAATAGGGACATGTTCGAAGAAAAATGGATTTTGAAATGGAGGTGATGTTTATCACAGGTTGTAAATGGGTTTATGCCAGTTAATGTAGTCTGCAACAATGGGATTAGTGGATAACTTTGTCAATAATGTCTATGGTGTCCTTTTCACTTTGAAACCCCAGGAAATAGCATACAGCAAAATAGCATTCTGTGAGCATGTACATGTCTTGTTACGTGGTAAATCTAGCTAATCTTGCTCTAACATCTTATGAAATGTGAAAGGATGCAAATGTATAATGCATATGTCTTTACATTTGGTCAGATGCTTTTATTACAGAGCAACTTACAGTAAATGCATTCAACTTAATGTAGCTAGGTACGACAACCACATAGAGAGCTATTGCATATTAAACACGACACCTCATTCCAAAATCATGGGCATTAATATGGAGTTGGTCACCCCCTTTGCTGCTATAACAGCCTCCACTCTTCTGGGAAGGCTTTCCACTAGATGCATTGCTGCAGGGACTTTCTTCCATTCAGAGACGAGCATTAGTGAGGTCGGACACTGATGTTGGGCGATTAGGTCTGGCTCGTAGTCTGCGTTCCAATTCATCCCAAAGGTGTTCGATGGGGTTGAGGTCAGGGCTCTGTGCAGGCCAGTCAAGTTCTTCCACACTGATCTCAACAAACCATTTCTGTATGGACCTCGCATTGTGCAAGGGGGCATTGTCATGCAGCCAATTTCGCGACTGAGCCGTTGTTGCTCCAAGATGTTTCTAATTCACAATAACAGCACTTACACTTGACTGGGGCAGCTCTAGCAGGGCAGACATTTGAGGAACTGACTTGTTGGAAAGGTGGCATCTTATGATGGTGCCGCGTTGAAAGTCACTGAGCTCTTCAGTTCGGGCCATTCTACTGCCAATATGTGTCTATGGAGATTGCATGGCTGTGTGCTAGATTTTATACACCTGTCAGCAACGGTTGTGGCTGAAATAGTTGAATCCACTAATTTGAAGGGGTGTTCACATACTTTTGGCCATGGAGAGTATATAGGTCCCCCCTCCACCCCCCACCTGGAGATTCTTCTCATGTTCATGGGCATTAATATGGAGTTGGTCCCCCCTTTGCTGCTATAACAGCCTCCACTCTTCTGGGAAGAGTAGACACATCTTCAAAAGTGTGATTTTTTTTCATTTCTGGGAATTGTGCCGTTTGTGTACAAAACCTCTCCCTGCTGGATGCTGCTGTTTGTCCCTGGCTCCGATGCTAGTTGTCAGGTTCAGACAGATGTGGGCCAGGTACACATGCCAGGTCCCTAGCTGGGCACTGGCAACATCTCTGATCGCTCATCAGCCAACAGTTACCCAGCAATGCTCTTGTTATGTCTCTCCCCCTCCCTCCCTCCTCTCCTCTCCTCTCCTCTCCTCTCCTCTCCTCTCCTCTCCTCTCCTCTCCTCTCCTCTCCTCTCCTCTCCTCTCCTCTCCTCTCCTCTCTCTCCTCCCCTCCCTCCTCTCCTCTCCTCTCCTCCCTCTCTCTCTCTCTCTCTTTCTCTCTCTCTCTCACTCTATATGGGCTTTGGTGTGTTATTAATGGCTCAAGCCATCTTAACTGATGGAGCTTGGTTTTTCTCGCTGCGGTACATTTTGCTATGCTGAGCAAGCCTCCTGTGGCCATGACTCATCGCCTGTGCCTAGCTCTCCACTTGTCCTGGGTAGCCTGGTACCCTACACTGTCTGTCTTGGAATTCAGTGGAGGGGCAATGTCTCCTGTTCAAAAAGAGATACAAAGTGTCTGAAAGCTTTTCTGTTATACAGGGATACAACTGTAGTGGAGCCTTTCGGCCGTTTTACCTGCCACGTCGCAGAGCTGCGGTGCTGAGGCGTAGCTATGTAGATGTGTACATTTCAAACAGCTTCACCAATGGAGTCACAGACTTACGAGCACTTTGAGGGGCAGATATACGTTTATTGGACGATAAACTTCTAAAGTTATCTTTCCCTGGATCTCTTCTGATGGGAAAATACAGCCCTGAAATGCCCCCAAAAACCTTATTTAAACTTCCTTTAATCAGTAGGAAGTTAACTATCTTTCGATGTTTCTTCAAAAACATAGACAAACACTTTAAACAAATGTTACCACGTTATTCTGAGCTAAGAAGCTTCAGTCGATGTATACTATGAGTTCGAAATTCATGAAACATTTGTCTATGCATGAGTTGGACTTAGTCCTACAGTAGTTTCTCTCACTATATTAGTGTGGCACAAACAGTGGCGGAAAACCTCTTTACTTATTTTTGACAGTACTTTGTCAGCTTCCTTCTTTGTGTGCCGTTGAGAATCTCCTGTGGACAAACGCAGTAGGAGTTTCCGTGAGCTTGAAGGCAAGCATGGAGAAAAGAGGAGCCCAATTATCTGTCCTTCATCTTAAGTGTGCACTTGTTCACTTCCCTTCCCTTCCCTGATTTGATAGGAAATGACTAGTATAAGCAAAATGGTGGAAACTCCCATTGACAATGCCTCTACCAATCCAATGCTTGTGGGAAGTAGTGAACGAGTGTACATTTCAGGAGAAAGGAGATATTTTTGGGGCCCACCCCCAGTCGTTGCATTACAGAACAAGTAGCTCATCTTTAAAGTGGTCATTCTGATTATTGCATAGTGCTGGGAGCCTGTGTCCTGTCCTAATGTGGGTTGAGTCCAGATCTCTCCTTTCACTAGAATTACTGCATGGAGGCTAGGGGACCAGCAGTCAGGCGGTCTCTCTTACACAGACTAGGTCCTCACTAACACACGCACACACAAACACGCGCACGCACGTGCGCACACAGTAGCTGAGCTTATCACCATTGCATGAGCAGTGCCAGAATTAGCAGCGCTGTCCTCTTCTCTTGAGCATGTTTGATATGCTGATTTAAATTCAAATCTCTTGTTCTTGGGCCTCGGTGGAATCCATGCTCAATCAGCCACAGTGGTGAGCTGAAGGCAGAGAGTAGCTTAAAGTGAGATACTGCTGGCATTTCTGAATAGGGCAGGCACATGACAAAAGAGAATCCTTAACAATCCCGAGACCTCTTTGCTAACTATTTGGTTTTAGAAGGATTTAAGGAGACAGGCTTGCTGTCGGCAGTTGTAACTGTGTGTGTTGGAGAAAGGCACCATGGTCAGTGCTGTTGTTCCGGGCTTTGTCAACAAGCAGCCCTAATAACTGAGTCAAACTGGGTCGAGAGAGAGAGAGAGACTTGCCCACATTTGACCAAGGCTCAGGGGCATGGGCTGACATGGGGCCCTCTGTGTCTGTCACAGCCAATCAGTGTGGGCAGCTGGAGGCTGCCATTTAGCGCTGATTTGAGCTGAGCGGGGAGCCCACAGGGCCGACCCATAATAGGCCTCCACCTGTGTGATGAATCACCTGTGACACACATGGGCATGGAGGAGAGACATGGCCACAGGCACTGGGACACAACATCCAGACAGATCGGGAGATACGCAGGCCAACAGAGACACTAACCACCACAGGATCAGAGTTACTGTCTGAGAGACAGACAGACAGACAGACAGACAGACAGACAGACAGACAGACAGACAGACAGACAGACAGACAGACAGACAGACAGACAGACAGACAGACAGACAGACAGACAGACAGACAGAGACAGACAGACAGACAGACAGACAGACAGACAGACAGACAGACAGACAGACAGACAGACAGACAGACAGAAAACACAGTATCCAAGATAATGGGGCAGACCACCGCAGACAGAGATGGGACAGGTCTCAGTCATAGATTCAACACTAGGGATACAGGGGTACAGGTTCATATTAAAGTATAAGGTAACTATAGGAATGACACTTGAGATAATAAAGCCAGACTGTGGTTGGATACACTGTAAGGGAAGAGTATACCACATCAGTAACAACTCGACTGTCATCAGACACAAATAGACATCAGACGTATAAAAAATGATGAAGTAAAATCTCATGCCATTGTTGTGTGTATCTCATAAAAAGTTGAATTCATAAGGATGACTTATAAAAAGGATGATGTCTGCTTGACTGTGTGCCTCTCAGATGATATACACTTTACAGGCATGATGCCAGCTTCACAACAGATTCCCATAAGTGTGAGCCTTGTGGTTGCCGGTAGGGGGTGTTTCAGGGGGGGGGATAACATCAGTGACTGTTTCTCCTTTCCCTGGCTGCTGAAATGTGTGGATCTAAATAGATCTGATACATTAACAACACTCGACTGAACCGTCAGTTTTATGACCCCGACTGTGTCAACAGTTTTTTCCCCATCTCTGTTAATAAGGCACGCTCATATTATATTGAAGAACCTGAGGTGGGAAATATCGAACATTTGCAAGATTTAATGAGGTAGTGTTTTAATTGCAATGACTGTGATATGTGGTTGTCTTGTCTGCCTTAGTTGAATGCACTGACTGTAAGCCGCTCTGGATAAGAGCATCTGCTAAACAACCACAGTTGAAACGGTCCACTGCAGCTCAATAGGTAGAGCATGAAGCTTAGCGGGTTCGAATCCCGGGACCACTTGTATGCAAAAAATGTATGCACGCATGACTCTAAATTGCTATGGCTAAAAGCATAGAACAGAGCCAAAACATTAGGGGTGTTCATCTACATTGGATGTTCAGCAGATGTCTTCATTGAATTCATTGTGTCTAACCTCCTAATAGTTTTCACGGAATATAACTAAACCCCAGAAACCATTTAATATCACGCCTGTTTATGCAACCGGTGACGTCCCTCGCTCTGAGACCTTGAAGTAGTTGTTTCCCCTTGTTCTGCAAGAGCTGTGGATTTTGTGGAGTGCTCTGGGGGTGACTGTCGTCGACATGTTCAGATGGTCCCTGGTTCAAGCCCAGGTTTGGGCAAGGAGAGGGACGGAAGCAACACTGTCACATTTACATTGACAGTGAAATTCCCTCATGAATGTACGTTTGCAATGCAGTGTAGATTAAGGGAGAGCTGATGCAGACGAGGTCTGTCTGGATTTTTGGCTCTAGGCTTCGAGGCCAGGATGTGGCGGAGATCCGAACTAAGACCCGGAAAAGGTGGAGATGGACCTTTTTGTTCATTAACTCGCTTATCAAATTTGACTCTGCTTGCTATCAGTCTGCTTTTCTAAACTTCCTCCGCGCTTTTAAAGAAGCAGCTCATTAATAATGAAGGGATAGAAGAAATAATTGAGAGGAAACAATCTTCCTGCTCATTTCATAATGGAGGAGCAGGAACCACAGAGTTCCAACTATCCTCACCACAGAACTTGGTCTTAAATTTTACTGCACACGGCTCCATCTCACTGTCCCACCAGCCTTTGCACGTCCTCTCTTTGCTCTCTCCTTCCAAGCACTCCTCTTCTCTCCGAGGGTTTCCATGCATGGCTTATAAACCACAGAACATGTTCACATTGAGAAAGGTGCAACTGCGACATGCAATTGTGCGCTCCAGTACAGTAGATGGTGTTAATGCACAATAATGTTGGATGCCAGCCGCCGATAAACCCCATAAAAGAAGGCCGGCCAGTGGGCGATAACGATAGCTGTCTAGCCGTATTAGACCGGTAGACAGTGTCCTTCACCCCTACGTGTCGGGCACGGTTTCTCTGGGTACACAGCAGGCGGGAGGCAGAGCTAGCTAGCTAACTAGCAAGCTAGTCCACTGTGTCGCCCCAGCCTCCCGCCTGCTGTGCTTGTGGGAAGCGGGGCAACTGGTAGACGGTGTCGGGCACTATTTTCCGTGCCCGACACCGCAGTTCTCTTAACGTTCTGTTAGGAAGGTGGGAGCGAAAGACACCTGTTTCGATCGCGCTAGCTAGCAACTCAGATAATACTTTTATTTCCCCTTTGACCCACATTCAAAGTCATACAAGCATGAAGATGTCGTGTTCATCCAGCAACCAATGGGATGCTCGAAGGGGGTGGGAATGCTCGCATGCAGGAATGCCCCGAATCAGGGGCTGCAGTTGCACAATATTGCTCATATTAAAGTAGGTGGTGGCTGCATTTGAATGTCACGCCATGTCCAGGCACGTCGTGCTACAGTACAGGCACTGTGTATGTTATTCCCTGAGAGGGACTTGGGATCTGTTAGTGACCCTGCTAAGGATTGGTAGGTGAAAGGAGAACGGTAGATAGTGGTTGCGTCCCAAATGCCACCCGATTCTCTACATAATGGCACCCTATTCCCTACATAGTGCACTACTTTTGACCAATGCCTATAGGGTTATGGTCAAAAGTAGTGAACTAAATAAGGAATAGGCTCCCATTTGTGATATAGCCTCTACTGTGCTGCTTAAGAAGACCTGGCTGAGTGAAGATCCTCAACATTGTATATCATTGAGAATAGACACTGGGGCCAACCGTTCTACCCCTCTGAACTGTCTTGTAGATTTATTCATTTACATTTACATTTGAATCATTTAGTAGATGCTCTTATCCAGAGTGACATGCAGTTACTGCATAACTAGGTGGGCAGTGCTTAATTTATCAGGAGATGCCAGAATAAAAAGTGAGCATGAGAGGGGGTGACCTGGGGGGATCTGAGGTCTGAGATCAGTAAAGACGACCTTGTCTTGAAACCATCAACAACCTAGGCCTAGGAGTGTGGAGACATATTGTACAATGTGAGGAGGAAATTATACTCCTAAAAAAGCTTTACAGTTTTCCAATTTCACTGACTCACCCAATGATGCGCAGCTCACGCACTGCAGATGGCCGGATGTGCTCATGCCAAAAGCCTATCTATCTCGTTTTACTTTGTAAATAATTCTCTTCGCTCAATAGGCCTATTTGGAAGTTTATTTAATACCTTGGTAGCCTCTACAGACAGATTAGGGTCTTCTCTTTTTAGCAGGAGCCATTTGCTTTCCAACATGTGTTCTCCCACAATTGTATTTGAAATATTGCGAAAGGCTTGTTTTGGCTGCATGCTGTTCACTGATAGATTTGCTGCACATTCCGGACTGTAGGCTATGCCTCATGTCTGCACTACACACAATCCACAGCTAGGCAATAATAAATGTTAAACTGTTGATCCTCTGTGGCTAAATTATAGACTTCTCCTGGTGTAGTATTCTGAATTATTTCATTTCTTTCATTTCTTTCTGAACAGTAATTCTATAATAATTAATTTGGCAAATGTACACTACAGGTCAAAAGTTTTAGAACACCTACTCATTCAAGGGTTTTTCTATATTTTTACTGTTTGCTACATTGTAGAATAATAGTGAATACATAAACTATGAAATAACACACGTGGAATTATGTAGTAACCAAAAAAGTGTTAAACAAATCTAAATATATTTTATATTTGAGATTCTTCAAATAGCCACCCTTTGCCTTGATGACAGCGTTGCACATTCTTGGCATTCTCTCAACCAGCTTCACCTGGAATGCTTTTCCAACAGTCTTAAAGGCGCTCCCACATATACTGAGCACATGTTGGCTGCTTTTCCTTCACTCTGCAGTCCGACTCAAACTAAGGATGGAAACGTGATTAGCATAAGTACATTTTTCCTCAATAAAATATATCAGTAAAGTCAGTGCTAGTAAGGGGGCAAAAAGGATAATTCACAAAAGTATTTTTTTTTACTAGGGGAGGGGTGAGGAGGGTATGAGACGGGTGCGGGGATTAGTTAAGATACTCTTCGAAGAGGCAGGGTTTGAGATGTTTTCGGAAGATGGGCAGGGACTATGCTGTACTAGCTTCAGGGGGTTCCATTGGGGTGCCAGGATAGAAAAGTGCTTTGATTGGGCTGAGTAGGAGCTTCCCTCCTGTAGGGGTGTGAGGGCCAAGAGGTGGCAGAATGCATTACTTAGGGTTGGGGAGTAGGGTTTGAGCATAACCTGAAGGTAGGGAGGGGCAGTTCCTCTTGCTGCTCCGTAGGAAAATACCATGGTCTTGTAGTGGATGCGAGCTTCAACTGGAAGCCAGTCAAGTGTGCTTAAGAGCGGGGTGACATGGGAAAACTTGGGTAGGTTGAGGTTGAACACCAGGTGGGCTGCCGCATTCTGGATCATTTTCCGGGGTTTGATGGAACAAGCGTGGAGTAGAGCCAACAGTGAGTTGCAGTAGGGTCGTACTCTACGGATGTTGTAGAGCATAAACCTGCAGGAGCTAGTCACTGCTTTGATGTTTGCAGAAAACGACAGGGTGCTGTCCAGGGTCATGCCAAGTCAGGCAATATGCTTGACCTCATCTTTACTAGAGGCCTTCCCTGGGAGGAAGAGCAGCTCCGTTTTGTCGAGATTGAGCTTGAGGTGGTGGGCCGACATCCAAGCTGAGATATTTGCCAGGCACGTAGCGATGCATGTCGCCACCTGGGTTTCAGAAGGGGGGGGGGAGTAATTGAGCCTTGGGGGACATGAATAGTGAGAGTATGTGATGCAGACACAGATCCTCTCCACGTCACCTGGTAGTGAGTGACCTGCCAGGTGGGATGTAATCCAAGACCTGACTTGAAGCATGACTGGTTAGGATCAAGAAGATTGTTCTGAGAGAGATAGCAGGAGAGTTGTTAAGAGACAGCACACTCAAGTGTTCTGGAAAGAAAAGAAAGAAAGGATACCAGTCTGTAGTTTGATGTCAGAGGGGTCAAGTGTTTTTTTTTGAGGAGGAGGAGGGGAATGACTCTGGCCATTTTGAATTCAGAGGGGACACAGCCAGTGGTCAGGGATGAGTTCATGAGGGAAGTGAGGAATGGGATAAGGTCTCCAGATATGGTCTGGAGGATGGGAGGATGGGTTCGAGGGGCAGGTTGTCGGGCGGACGCAATTCACTTGTAGCAGGATTTCATATGGAGCGAGAGAGAGAGCGAGAAAGAGGTCAAGGCGTAGGGTAGTTCTGTGGGATTAAGGAGGGAGGAGAAGGTGGAAAAGAGTATCTCAGGGTTAGAGGCAGAAGCTTTAAATTGAGAGTGATAGAAAGTGGCTTTTGCAGAGGATACAGAGGAAGAGAAAGTAGAGAGTTCTCAATGAGCCACTCAGGAGCAGGAGAGGTGGGCCGAGCTGGCCGGGAGGAAAGGGCACAGTGCGAGTCATAGGATGCAGAAAGGGAGGAGAGTAGGGTCGAAGAGGGAGAATCAGGAGACAGAGTGGGAGAATGATTTTGCATAAGGAAGATATGATAGGATAGAAGAGGAGAGAGTAATGGGAGAAAGAGAGCGAAGATTGTGATGGCGCATGACCATCTGGGTAGGGGCTGAGTCGGTAGGGTTAGAGGAGAGGGAGACAGAAAAGGGGGGTTGCAATGAGAAAAAACAGAGATGCTTGTTCTAGGTCCCAAGAAACAAAGAGATCTTCTGTTGAATCTGACAATTAATCTTAATGGTTGTACAGTCGTCTCAAATAAAACTGTGAAGGACCTCGGCGTTACTCTGGACCCTGATCTCTCTTTTGAAGAACATATCAAGACCATTTCAAGGACAGCTTTTTTCCATCTACGTAACATTGCAAAAATCAGAAACTTTCTGTCCAAAAATGATGCAGAAAAATGAATCCATGCTTTTGTCACTTCTAGGTTAGACTACTGCAATGCTCTACTTTCCGGCTACCCGGATAAAGCACTAAATAAATTTGATTTGATTTAGGTGAACAGACTAGTAAAGATGGGGTCAAGCATATGGAGTGGGAGGGGGCTGGGAAAGGTCAAAAGAGGCAAGGAGGTAGAAAGAAATTAATCGAAGGCAGACGTCGGGAGGTCGAAGAGTACGAAGAGCGGTAAGCTATCATCAGGAAATGAGCTTATCAAGGTGTCAAACTCATTGAGGAACTCTCTAAGGGCACCTGATGGGCAATAGATGATAGCAATGTTATGCTTGAGTAGACAAGTGACAGTGACATCATGGAATTCAAATTAGGAGATGGACAAGTGAGTGAGGGAGACAAGAGAAAATGTCCAAGTAGTAGAAATAAGTAGCCCTGTGCCACCAATACGTCGACCAGATACTCTGACTATTTATTTATTTATTTCACCTTTGTTTAACCAGGTAGGCTAGTTGAGAACAAGCTCTCATTTGCAACTGCAACCTGGCCAAGATAAAGCAAAGCAGTTCGACACATACAACACAGTTACACATGGAATAAATAAACAAACATACAATCAATAATACAGTAGAAAAATCTATAAACAGCATGTGCAAATGAGGTAGGATAAGGGAGGTAAGGCAATAAACAGGCCATGGTGGCGAAGTAATTACATTATAGCAATTAAACACTGGAATGGTAGAATGTGCAGAAGATGAATGTGCAAGTAGAGATACTGGGGTGCAAAGGAGCAAGATAAACAAATAAATACCATATGGGGATGAGGTAGATTGGATGGGCTATTTACAGATGAGCTATGTACAGGTGCAGTGATCTGTGAGCTGCTCTGACAGCTGGTGCTTAAAGCTAGTGAAGTAGGTAAGAGTCTCCAGCTTCAGAGATTTTTTGCAGTTCGTTCCAGTCATTGGCAGCACAGAACTGGAAGGAGAGGCGGCCAAATGTAAAATTGGCTTTGAGGGTGACCAGTGAGATATACCTTCTGGAGCGCGTGCTACGGGTGGGTGCTGCTATGGTGACCAGTGAGCTGAGATAAGGCAGGGCTTTACCTAGCAGAGACTTGTAGATGAACAGGAGCAAGTGGGTTTGGCGACGAGTATGAAGCAAGGGCCAGCCAACGAGAGCATACAGGTCGCAGTGGTGAGTAGTATATGGGGCTTTGGTGACAAAACGGATGGCACTGTGATAGACTACATCCAATTTGTTGAGTAGAGGGTTGTAGGCTATTTTGTAAATGACATCGCCGAAGTCGAGGATTGGTAGGATGGTCAGTTTTATGAAGGTATGTTTGGCAGCGAAGGATGCTTTGAAGGATGCTTTGTTGCAAAATAGGAAGCCGATTCTAGATTTAATTTTGGATTGGAGATGTTTAATGTGAGTCTGGAAGGAGAGTTTACAGTCTAACCAGACACCTAGGTATTTGTAGTTGTCCACATATTCTAATTCAGAACCGTCCAGAGTAGTGATGCTGGACGGGCAGGCAGGTGCGGGCAGCGAACGTTTGAAGAGCACGCATTTAGTTTTACTTGCATTTAAGAGCAGTTGTAGGCCACGGAAGGGGAGTTGTATGGCATTGAAGCTCATCTGGAGGTTAGTTAATACATAAAGGGCCAGAAGTATACAGAATGGTGTTGTCTGCGTAGAGGTGGATCAAAGAATCACCAGCAGCGAGAGCGACATCATTGATGTATACAGAGAAGAGAGTCGGTCCGAGAATTGAATCCTGTGGCACCCCCATAGAGACTGCCAGAGGTCCAGACAACAGGCCCTGCGATTTGACATACTGAACTCTATCGGAGAAGTAGTTGGTGAACCAAGTGAGGCAATCATTTGAGAAACCAATGCTGTTGAGTCTGCCAATAAGAATGTTGGGATTGACAGAGACGAAAGCCTTGGCCAGTCAGTGAATACGGCTGCACAGTAATGTCTCTTATTGATGGCCGTTATGATATCGTTTTGGACCTTGAGCGTGGCTGAGGTGCACCCATGACCAGCTCTGAAACCAGATTGCATAGCAGAGAAGGTACGGTGTGATTCAAAATGGTCAGTAATCTGTTAGTTAACTTGGCTTTCAAAGACCTTAGAAATGCAGGGTAGAATGGATATATATTTGTAGCAGTTTGGGTCTAGAGTGTCTCCCTCTTTGAAGAGGGGGATGATCGTGGCAGCTTTCCAATCTATGGGAATCTCAGACGATACGAAAGAGAGGTTGAACAGGCTAGTAATAATGGTTGTAACAATTTCAGCAGATCATTTTAGAAAGAGAGGGTCCAGATTGTCTAGCCCTGCTGATTTGTAGGGGTCCAGTTTTGCAGCTCTTTCAAAACATCAGCTATCTTGATTTGGGTGAAGGAGAAGAGGGGGAGGTTTGGGAGAGTTGCTATGGGGAGCGCAGGGCTGTTGACCGGGGTAGGGGTAGCCAGGTGGAAAGCATGGCCAGCCGTAGAAAAATGCTTATTGAAATTCTCAATTATTGTGGATTTATCGGTAGTGACAGTGTTTCCTAGCCTCAGTGCAGTGGGCAGCTGGGAAGAGGTGCTCTTATTCTCCATGGACTTTACAGTGTCCCAGAACTTTTTTGAGTTTGTACTACAGGATGCAAATTTCTGTTTGAAAAAGCTAGCCTTAACTTTCCTAACTGCCTGTGTATATTGGTTCCTAACTTCCCTGGGCTATTCGACGCTAATGCAGAATGCCACAGGATGTTTTTGTGCTGGTCAAGGGCAGGCAGGTCTGGAGTGAACCAAGGGCTATATCTATTCCTGGTTCTAAATATTTTGAATGGAGCATGCCTATTTAAGATTTCTGGGTTTTGGGTGGTTTTCCTAAGCCAGGATTCAGACACGGCTAAGACATCCAGGTTGGCAGAATGTGCTAAAGAAGTGAATAAAGCAAACTTAGGGAGTAGGCTTCTAATGTTAACATGCATGAAACCAAGGTTTTTACAGTTACAGAAGTCAACAAATGAGAGCACCTGGGGAGTAGGAGTGGAGCTAGGCACTGCAGGTCCTGGATTAACCTCTACATCACCAGAGGAACAGAGGAGAATTAGGATAAGGGTACGGCTAAAGGCTATAAGAACTGGCCATCTAGCTCGTTCGGAACAGAGAGTAAAAGGAGCAGGTTTCTGGGCACGATAGCATAGATTCAAGGCATAATGTACAGACAAAGGTATGGTAGGAAGAGAGTACATTGGAGGTAAATCTAGGCATTGAGTAATGATGAGAGAGATGTAGTCTCTAGAGATGTTTTAACCAGGTGATGTCATCTCATATGTGGGAGATGGAGCAACATGTTTGGTTAAGTGATATTGAGCAGGGTTAGAGGCTCTACAGTGAAATAAGACAGTAATCAGGACAGTAATGGACAAGGCATATTGATATTAGGGAGAGGCATGCGCAGCCAAGTGAATCGTATGGGTCCAGTGAGTGGTTGGGCTGGCTGGGGACACGGCGATTCAGTCAGTTGGCCGGCCTTAGCTAGCAAGCTAGCAGTTAGCAGGCCGGGGCTAGCAAGTTAGCAGAAGGGTCTTAGAGGGACGTCGCGATGGGGGAAAGTCTGTTTTTGCCTCCTTGTGTGGTGACGTCGATAGATCAGTCGTGGAATTAGTAGGGTTCCAAGTAGCAGAGGGGTCCAAGTCTATTGGCCAAATGGGTATAGTGGTCCAAGAAACTGGCCGATGGATCAGCTACCAGTCCAATATGCTCTAGATAGCTAGCAGACCGCGGTTAGCAGAATGAGCCTTCAGGGGACGTCGTGCCTGAGGGGCCTGTTGGAATCCTCGGGCAGATTATGTCGGTATTCCAGTCGTGAAGGATTGGTGGGGTTCTGTGCCCCGTACCGGCAGTAGAAGGGGTCCGGATATTGTAGCCGAGGAGTGGGCTTCAGGAGTAGCCCAGGAGCCCTCACCGGGAGATGGGCATAGCATGGACTAGCTCCAGGCTAATTGGTGCTTTCTCCGGGACGGAAATGTTAGCCAGGAGTAGTCAACCCGGTTTGCGGTTAGCTAGCTGCAATGGTCCAGATGAAAAGGTTCAGAGTTTGCTGTAGGAATCCGGGGATATGGAGAGAAAAATAGGTCCGGTATGCTCTGGTTTGAAACGCGTTGTACGAACTGGCGAGAGCTTTCCGAGCTAAAGGTTAGCTGATGACTGCTAGCAGTGGTTAGCTGACTGATAGCTGGTAGCTCGTTAGCTTGTTAGCTAGCTAGCTTCAGTTGAGGAATTCCAGTTCCGATGAAATATTTTAGAAAAACAAAACAGATTCACACCACATTGGGTGACTATGAGAGAACACGTAAGTCAGATGAAGAGAAAGCAGCTGTAGTAGCTTTCTCCTTCAGTGCCAAAAAGTCTATGGGCTGAAGGGCAGCATACGATGAGATTAACTTGTTGTTTTTGACCGCAGACCAGGAATTCCACATGGGTTGTGCACGCAGGGTACACTAAATTATAAGGGTTTCAGCCAAGGGGTGGGGAAGGAGTGAACAGGTATAGAAAACGCACACATTGTTGACAAAGGTATGAAAGAGCAAAATTAGATAATCTTAAAATAACTAGTTAAAATATTCAAGTGAGAGAGTGGTGTGGTGCCGTCCTCTCTTTCCTCTCTCGAAATAACTCTGCAGAAGAACTCAGCAGAACCGTCTTTGTTTCAGCAATGAGATCGCCGCTGACACTTCCATCGCTGAGAAAACAGGGGAGACTGAAGTACTAACAGTAATTACTAAATGCCTAGCAGAGGTGATGAGCACACCTCCCGCTACTAATTGCTGATTGTCGAGGAGAGGAGAAACCACTCCCCATCCAATACAGCCACTGATGACGAAAACAACAGTCACAAATGTACCCTAATCCTGGTTGATGTGCCAACAAGCAATTGCAAGTTATGAGCACTCAGCAGTTTGCACACCAAGTAAACTCCTGGGAAGACAGACAACACTTGAAGTAGATGGCCCTAGCTAACAAAAAGACAGTACAAGACAAAAACAGATTAAGACAACAATTTTAATGATCACCCCTGGAGATATCAGGAGACCTCTAGCTTATAGACTGAAGCACATTTAAACCTTTAGAATCTACTGAAAACAACAGCCAATCCCATCAGTCTAATAAAGCAGACACCTGGTTATAAAGAAATCAGAGGGATCATGCATTCTATTCTATTCTATTATATTGGATGTTATCTTAATGTTTGCATATGTGGAGGGGTGTGTGTACTACATATCAGTGTCCTTTAGGGTATACGTTGGATAATATATAATATCATATATAACATAAACATATAATAAAATAATAATATATGCCATTTAACAGTCACTTTTATCCAGAGTGACATTATTCAGCTTGTTGACTGTATGTGTTTCCCCCGTATTACTGTGGATTTCACTCTGTGCCTCTCCTCTGGTGTTTCACTAGGCGGGTCACTCTTAGGCAGATTTGGAGTTCTCATGTGGGCTTTAAAGCAGCATAATTTGTGACATAGCAGTGGCACAACATTGACGTAATTGTAGAACGCTTGCCATAGATCACGACTCAGGCTGCAGTGGCAACATTTCAGTGACTATCCAGTACTCGTTTACTATTGGTGTTGTGGTCCCTCTGCTCCCGAGGTCATTTGAGATATGCTCATATATTATCATCCTACTTAGTTTTTTTCTCACAAAGTTGACACATACACACACACACTTGAGTAAAGCACAGTCACAGTGCATCCTACAGTGAAGACCTAAATGTATTCCCAGCTGTATTCTGTTGACTGTGACTAAGGCCCATACAGAGCTGGGTAAACAAGTGTTCCAGTTCTCTCCCCCTTCCACTTGGAACAAGCTACAAAAGGACATTAAACAACGGGAGCTCGTCTATTTGAATGAGTTTGAAGCGAGGGTATAAACTGTGGTGGACAATGAAGTGGGGAGCTGTCAATGTTTTGACCCCAAGATGCACCACACCTCCCCAAAACATCTTGCCTGCTTAATGTGTAAATGTATGTTTTTAAATTGTAGTGCTTTGTGTTTTATGTCGTAAATGTGTCTGAAACTTTCATGCTGCTATTTGGTCAGGTCTCTCTTGTAAAATATAGTTTTAATCTCAATGAGACTAACCTGGTAATAATAATGTAAAAAAACTGCTTAGTGGGTGCAGAGAAGTCCCTGATTAGTGCCTGTTTGATCCAAACTTCCTGGGCATGCAGGTTTTTATTTTTTCATGACCGCAGTCTTTTGAATGCTCGGTGGCCGTGGGCTATTAAAGCTGCCGTGACGGAGGCTGGTGAGTGAGGTGCTCGTTAGCGAACCCACGGGGGGCTGTTGTGTGTGGGCCCGGACCCCCTGAGGAGAGATAATCACCCCGTTATTAATGACACACGCTGCAGGGCCAGGGGGGTAGTGGGGGAAGTCGAACTTTCTTCTCTTTGCGTGTTGTTGATGTCGGATGTAACACATTCTCAGGCAGTTCTCTGTTTCTTACCAGATGACATACTCAACCATGTAAGGACACACACATAATTACAAAGACTTCAAAGATATTACATTGAAAAGAACATCTTACAGGATGTTAGCAAAATTAATACTCTTATTTAGGCAAATTTAGGTTAAGGTTAAGAACGATCTCAAAACTAGGCCCTGGAATCTTTTAAATTGATTTCTACCTTCATTTAACTAGGCAAGTCAGTTAAGAACAAAGTCTTACCATCAATGACGGCCTACCAAACCCAGATGACGCTGGGCCAATTGTGCGCCGCCCTATGGGACTCGCAATCATGGCCAGATGTGATGCAGCCTGGATTCGAACCAGGTACTACAGTGACGCCTTTTGCACTGAGATGCAGTGTCTTAGACCACTGCGCCAGTCTGGAAAATGTGACCCATTTATATGGAAAGCCTTGCCAAGTAGATGTATACCTCTTCAAATGTTATATGAATAATTCCAATGACAAAAATAGGCGCTGGGTTAAAATAACTAATCTAATTCGGAACAGAAAGCCATATTGATTAAGAGGCAAGGTAACAAAGACTAGACAAAGGGTTGAAACGTTCAGACAAGTTTTTAAGATAAACCTGCTTTTGTTGGGAACATAAGACGCTGGTAATATGTCGCATAACAATTCCAATGCCAAAATACTCGTACCCTTGATGTCGTTCTCATGTCCTCTTAATTTGAGCTATTTTGTATTTCAGTATTCAAAATAAAACACATTGCAAAATATAAAATATACAGTACCAGTCAAAAGTTTGGACAAACCTACTCATAACATTCAACAAGTATTGGGAAAACACTCTTCCACATGCCGATTACTGGGCACATGAACCTGTTGGTTAACCACACTACTGGTCAAAAGTTTTAGAACAGCTACTCATTCAAGGGTTTTTCTTTATTTTTACTATTTTCTACATTGCAGAATAATAGTGAAGACATCAAACTATGAAATAACACATATGGAACCATGCACTGTAGTAACAAACCTTTTTTTTTAGATTCTTCAAAGTAGCCACCCTTTGCATTGATGACCAACGCACACTCTTGGCATTCTCTCAACCAGCTTCAATTGGAATGCTTGAAGGAGTTCCCACATATGCTGAGCACTTTTTGGTTGCTTTTCCTGCAGCACTCCATCACTCTCCTTCTTGGTCAAATAGCCCATACACAGCCTGGAGGTGTGTTGGGTGTTTGTATGCCTTGAATGATAAA